>NW_026652300.1:3914763-3941725 GCF_009828535.3 Hylobates moloch | reverse complement strand
GGCTTACACGCTGTGTATGGGGGACACACAGGCCTCTGTGGTTTATTTTAACTTCTTGGCACAGGAATCCACATCTGAGTAATATTTCTTCTCCGCTGAAGACAAAAAGGTTTTCACCTTTTCAGCATAAAGAATTGTCAGTTGTCGGATGCAACCCTGAGTTTTTTATAGGTATTACTCTTTTGATAAAAATTTATGGATTTTCTTCATAAGATATTTTGGTTTTTCAGAGTTTGTAAAGATAGGGTAGTTAATTGCTTTAGGAACAAGAAAGAAAAAACTATTATATAACAAGTACATTGGTACTGACTTTTATATATAATTATATAAAATCAGTATTTTATATGAGTCTGAAGTATCATGGTGTTAAATGCATACCTGATGGCATATTTTGATGGGCTTGCTAAATTTTGTGTTTATAAGTCACTGCTTTTTGGGCTTTTTAATTACATATATGTTGAGGCAGTTCCAAGATGGTGGAATAGGAACAGCTCCAGTCTACATCTCCCAGCATGAGCGACACAGAAGATGGGTGATTTCTGCATTTCCAGCTGAGGTACTGGGTTCATCTCAATGGGGCTTGTGGACAGTGGGTGCGGCCCAGTGAGGGTGAGCCAAAGCAGGGCGAGGCATTGCCTCACCTGGGAAGTGCAAGGGGTCAGGGAATTCCTAGCCAAGGGAAGCTATGACAGATGGCACCTGTAAAATTGGGTCACTCCCACCCTAATACTGCACTTTTCCAACTATCTTAGCAAACGGCACACCAGGAGATTATATCCCGTGCCTGGCTCGGAGGGTCCCACACCCATGGAGCTGCACTCATTGCTAGCACAGCAGTCTGAGATCAAACTGCAAGGTGGCAGCGAAGCTAGGGGAGGGGTGCCCACCATTGCTAAGGCTTGAGTAGGTAAACAAAGCAGCCGAGAAGCTCAAACTGGGTGGAGCCCACCGCAGCTCAAGGAGGCCTGCCTGCCTCTGTAGACTCCACCTCTGGAGGCAGGTCTGCAGAGAAACCTCTGCAGACTTAAGTGTCCCTGTCTGACAGCTTTGAAGAGAGTAATGGTTCTCCCAGCATGGAGTTTGAGATCTGAGAATGGACAGACTGCCTCCTCAAGTGGATCCCTGACACCCAAGTAGCCTAACTGGGAGGCATACTCCAGTAGGGGCAGACTGACACCTCACATGGCCAGGTACCCCTCTGAAACAAAGCTTCCAGAGGAACGATCAGGCACCAACATTTGCTGTTGAGCAATATTCACTGTTTGGCAGCCACCGCTGCTGATACCCAGGGAAACAAGGTCTGGAGTGTACCTCCAGCAAACTCCAACAGACCTGCAACTGAGGGTCCTGACTATTAGAAGGAAAACTAACAAACAGAAAGGACATCCACAACAAAACCCCATCTGTACGTCACCATCATCAAAGACCAAAGGTAGATAAAACACAAAGATGGGGAGAAAACAGAGCAGAAAAGCTGAAAATTCTAAAAATCAGAGTGCCTCACCCCCTCCAAAGGAACACAGCTCCTCACCAGCAGTGGAACAAAGCTGAATGGAGAATGACTTTGACGAGTTGAGAGAAGAAGGCTTCAGATGATAAAACTTCTCCGAGCTGAAGGAGGAAGTTCAAACCCATCACAAAGAAGCTAAAAACCTTGAAAAAAGATTAGAAGAGTGGCTAACTAGAATAACCAGTGTAGAGAAGTCCTTAAATGACCTGATAGACCTGAAAACCATGGCACGAGAACTACATGACAAATGCACAAGCTTCAGTAATTCATTTGATCAACTGGAAGAAATGGTATCAGTGATTGAAGATCAAATGAATGAAATGAAGCAAGAAGAGAAGTTAAGAGAAAAAAAAAGACTAAAAAGAAATGAACAAAGCCTCCAAGAAATATGAGACTATGTGAAAAGACCAAATCTATGTCTGATTGGTCTACCTGAAAGTGATGGGGAGAATGGAACCAAGTTGGAAAACACTCTGCAGGATAATATCAGGAGAACTTCCCCAACCTAGAAAGACAGGCCAACATTCAAATTCAGGAAATATAGAGAATGCCACAAAGATATTCCTTGAGAAAAGAAACTCTAAGACACAAAATTGTCAGATTCACCAAAGTTGAAATGAAGGAAAAAATGTTAAGGGCAGCCAGAGAGGAAAGTCAGGTTACCCACAAAGGGAAACCCATCAGACTAACAGCGGATCTTTCGGCAAAAACTCTACAAGCCAGAAGAGAGTGGGGGCCAATATTCAACATTCTTAAAGAAAAGAATTTTCAACCAAGAATTCCATATCCAGCCAAGCTAAGCTTCATAAGTAAAGGAGAAATAAAATCTCTTACAGACAAGCAAATGCTGAGAGATTTTGCACCACCAGGCCTGCCCTGCAAGAGCTCCTGAAGGAAGCACTAAACATGGAAAGGAACAACTGGTACCAGTCACTCCAACAACATGCCAAATTGTAAAGACCATCAATGCTAGGAAGAAACTGCATCAACTAATAAGCAAAATAACCAGCTAACATCATAATGACAGAACCAAATTCACACAGAACAATATTAACCTTAAATGTAAATGGGGTAAGTGTTCCAATTAAAAGACACAGACTGGCAAATTGGATAAAGAGTCATGATTCATCAGTATTCTGTATTCATGAGACTCATCTCATGTGCAGAGACACATATAGGCTCAAAAGAAAGGGATGGATGAACATCGACCATGCAAATGGAAAACAAAACGGCAGGGTTTGCAATCCTAGTCTCTGATAAAACAGACTTTAAACCAACAAAGATCAAAAGAGACAAGGCCGTTACATAATGGCAAAGGGATCAATTCAACAAGAAGAGCTAACTATCCTAAATACATATGCACTCAGTATAGAAGCACCCAGATTCATAAAGCGAGTCCTTAGAGACCCATAAAGAGACTTAGACTCCCACAAAATAATAATAGGACATTTTAACACTCCACTATCAACATTAGACAGATCAACGAGACAGAAAGTTAACAAAGATATCCAGGAATTGAGCCCAGCTCTGCACCAAGTGAACCTAATAGACATCTACAGAACTCTTGACCCCAAATCAACAGAATATACATTCTTCTCAGCACCACCTCACACGTAATTCCAAAATTCACCACACACTTGGAAGTAAAGCATTCCTCAGCAAATGTAAAAGAACAGGAATTATAACAAACTGTCTCTCAGACCACAGTGCAATCCATCTAGAACTCAGGATTAAGAAACTCACTCAAAACCGCTCAACTACATGGAAACTGAACAACCTGCTCTTGGGTACATATAGAAATGAAGGCAGAAATAAAGATGTTCTTTGAAACCAATGAAAACAAACACACAACATAACAGAATCTCTGGAACACATTTAAAGCAGTGTGTAGACAGAAATTCATAGCACTAAATGCCCACAAGAGAAAGCAGGAAAGATCTAAAATTGACACCCTAACATCACAATTAAAAGAACTAGAGAAGCAAGAGCAAACACATTCAAAAGCTAGCAGAAGGCAAGAAATAACTAAGATCAGAGCAGAACTGAAGGAAATAGAAACACAAAAATAACTTCAAAAAGTCAATGAATCCACAGCTTGTTTTTTGAAAAGATCAACAAAATTGATAGACTGCTAGCAAGACTAATAAAGAAGAAAAGCAAAAAATTGATAAAAGGATATCACCACCCATTCCACAGAATACAAATACCATCACGAAACTATAAAACTCTATCAAACAATAGAAAATCTGGACACATACACCTCCCAAGACTAAACCAGGAAGAAGTTTTAATAACTGAATGGACCAATAACAGGCTTTGAAATAAAGGCAATAATTAATTGCTTACCAACCAAAAAAAATCCAGGACCAGATGGATTCACAGCTGAATTCTACTAGAGGTACAAGCAGGAGCTGGTGCCATTCCTTCTGAAACTATTCCAATCAACAGAAAAAGAGGCAGTCTTCTCTAACTCATTTTATGAGGCCAGCATCATCGTGTTACCAAAGCTGGGCAGAGACACAACTAGAAAATATAATTTTAGACCAATATCCCTAATGAACATTGATGCAAAAATCCTCAATAAAACACTGACAAACTGAATCCAGCAGCACATCAAAAAGCTTATCCACCATGATCAAGTGGGCTTCATCCCTGGGATGCAAGGCTGATTCAATATACGCAAATCAACAAACGTAATCCAGCATATAAACAAAAGCCACATGATTATCTCAATAGATGCAGAAAAGGCCTTTGACAAAATTCAACAGCCCTTTGTGCTAAATACTCTCAATAAATTAGGTATTCATGGGATGTATCTCAAAATAATAAGAGCTATTTAAGATAAAACCACAGCCAATATCATACTAAATGGGCAAAAACCGGAAGAATTCCCTTTGAAAACTGGCACAAGATAAGGATGCACTCTCTCACCAGTCCTATTCAACATATTGTTGGAAGTTCTGGCCAGGGCAATCAGGCAGGAGAAAGAAACAAAGTGTATTCAATTAGGAAAAGAGAAAGTCAAATTGTCCCTGTTTGGAGATGACATGATTGTATATTAAGAAAACCCCATCGTCTCAGCCCAAAATCTCCTTAAGCTGATAAGCAACTTCAGCAAAGTCTCAGGATACAAAATCAATGTGCAAAAATCAAAAGCATTCTTATACACCAGTAACAGAAAAACAGGGAGCCAAATCATGAGTTAACTCCTGTTCACAGTTGCTTCAAAGAGAATAAAATACCCAGGAATCCAACTTACAAGAGATGTGAGAGACCTCTTCAAGAAGAACTACAAACCACTGCTCAACGAAATAAAAGAGGATGCAAACAAATGGAAGAACATTCCATGCTCATGGATAGGAAGAATCACTATCATGAAAACCGACATACTGCCCAAGGTAATTTACAGATTCAGTGCCATCCCCATCAAGCTACCAATGACCTTCTTCACAGAATTGGAAAAAAACAACTTTAAATTAAATTCATATGGAACCAAAAAAGAGCCTGCATTGCCAAGACAATCCTAAGCCAAAAGAACAAAGCTGGAGGCATCACGCTACCTGACTTCAAACTATGCTACAAGGCTACAGTAACCAAAACAGGATAGTACTGGTACCAAAACAAAGATATAGACCAATGGAACAGAACACAACCCTCAGAAATAATACCACACGTCTACAACCATCTGATCTTTTACAAACCTGAAAAAAACAAGAAATGTGAAATCATTCCCTATTTAATAACTGGTTCTCGGAAAACTGGCTAGGCATATTTAGAAAACTGAAACTGGATCTCTTCCTTACACCTTATACAAAAATTAATTCAAGATGGATTAAACACTTAAATGTTAGACCTAAAACCATAAAAACCCTGGAAGAAAACCTAGGCAATGCTATTCAAGACATAGGCATGGGCAAGCACTTCATGTCTAAAACACTAATAGCAATGGCAACAAAAGCCAAAATTGACAAATGGGATCTCATTAAACTAAAGAGCTTCTGCACAGCAAATAAACTACCATCAGAGTGAACAGGCAACCTACAGCATGGGAGAAAGATTTTACAATCTACTCATCTTACAATGGGCTAATATCCAGAATCTACAAAAACTCAAACAAATTTACAAGAAAGAAACAAACAACCCCATCAAAAAGCTGGCAAAGGATATGAACAGACAGTTCTCAAAAGAAGACATTTATGCAGCCAACAGACACATGAAAAAATGCTCATCATCACTGGCTATCAGAGAAATGCAAATCAAAACCACAATGAGATACCATCTCAAACCATTTAGGATGGCGATCATTAAAAAGTTAGGAAAAAAGAGGTGCTGCAGAGGATGTGGAGAAATAGCAACACATTTACACTGTTGGTGGGACTGTAAACTAGTTCAACCACTGTGGAAGACAGTGTGGCAATTCCACAAGGATCTAGAACTAGAAATACCATTTGACTCAGCCATTCTATTTCTGGGTATATACCCAAAGGACTATAAATCATGCTGCTATAAAGACACATGCACACGTATGTTTATTATGGCACTATTCACAATAGCAAAGGCTTGGAAGCAACCCAAATGTCCATCAATGATATACTGGATTAAGAAAATGTGGCACATATATACCATGGATTACTATGCAGCCATAAAAAAGGATGAGTTCATGTCCTTTGCAGAGACATGGATGGAGGAAATATCACAAGGACAAAAAAAAAACTGCATGTTCTCACTTTGGTGGAATTGAAAAGAAACTGGACACTGGAAGGGAAAATACAAAGAGGGGGGAGGGATAGCATTAGGAGATATACCTAATGTAAATGACGAGTTAATAGGTGCAGTACACCAGCACGGCACATGTATACATATGTAACAAACCTGCACGTTGTGCACATTTACCTTAGAACTTAAAGTATAAAAAAGAATTTTAAAAATTACCTATATGTTTCAGAAATGATTCTTAGAGAAAAGTATTTCATAAAATTAATGCATACCTAATTTCAGAATTCTTCACTTTCCCCAATCTAATTCACAGCTCAAGAAAGATGGTTCAAGAAAGCTCCCTATAGACACACTTCAGTCTAGTGACATAGTTGAAATGGACTTGGTTTTCCCACACACTGTGTTTTACATGTGAACAGTTAATTGTTCATTTTGTCAGTCAAAAGAAATGGTTAGAAATTTGAGGTTACCTGTAAGAAGTTATTGAATCAGTCAGGATTACTGACTATAAAAAGAATGGATTGAGTTTTTCAACTTGTGAAATTCATCCTAATATAATTTACATGCTAGGCCAGAAGCTCCCCAGGAAATAAGTTTAGAAGATACCAAATAAATCTGACACAAATTTTCAAAATTTTCACGTTTTTATTTTTGTCTTCCCTTTAGTAATTTAACAGGCTTTTCTCATGAAGGGCCAGATGACTCTTGGTAACCAGGTTTGCTCCCCAGCTTCAAATTCAAATATCATGAGAAGTTACATAACATTTACTCCTTTGTAAACATTCCTCTGTCATCAGACAAAACTCTTAATACAAATTGGTGTGTAATCCAGTGTATCTGGTTTTCCCTAATGGTATTTGGTACTGTAGTGTATGAACCAAGAATAATCGAATCAAGTGAAACCTATCTTCCAGTCATAATATGTCTCATTCATTACACTAAAAGGAGTTGTTCTTTTTTAAAAATTTCTTATTTTTGTCTTAAAGTTCTGGATGAGTATAACCTATCTTATTGGTCAAACCTAGGCCTACATTTGGGAAGGGTAAGCTGTGTTCTTTTCTCTGAAGAGTTTTGCTGCCATCTGTGAAACAAGAGGTCATTTTTCCCAGCACATGTCTGTTTTTTCCCTGAAAATACAGATTTTCTAGGCATTATAAATAGTACAATATTGCCTCTGGTCTTTCTATTTGATACCTGTGGCTTGAATATATATGTTCCTCCAGAATTTATATGTTGGTATTTAAACCCCCCAGTGTGATAGAATTAAAAGATGGAGAATTTGGGAGGCAATTAAGAGTGCAATTAGTGACCTTATAAAAGAAATCAATGGAAGTAACTAGGCTTTTTTGCCCTTCCACCGTTAAAGGACACTCTATTTGTCCTCTCTGGAGAACACAGCAACAAAGTGCCATCTTGGAAGCAGAGACCAGGCCTTCACCAGACATTGAACCTATCAGTGCTTTGACGTTGGACTTCCCAGTCTATAAAACTGTAAGAAATTTCTTTCTCGTTTTATAATTACCCAGACCAAGGTATTGTGTTATAGCAGCAGGAATAAGATATAGCATCTTTATTGTGGAGATAGCATCTTTATTGTGGAATCTTTGATCCTCATACTAATTGAACTGTTAACTGTTTTTCTCTCATGCATGAATGAAGGGTGATTATCCAGAGTCAGCACCTCAATTAGGATTGGCCATGTGTCAATAATGACAAAGGCTAGGCCTCACTAAGAAAGGTCAGATGCAGAGAATCCAAATTCAGAATTATGTTGACAGTTAAGGAGTTTAAACAGATTATATAATAAAATTCTGAGTAACATATTTAGCTCTGCCAACTATAGAGAGTAACTTTTAGAACTGGGTTTCTATATATTTCTGAGTAAATCTTTCAATTTTTGTACCTTCAATTTAAAAAATATCCAACTACACATGGGCCCTGATCATTTGTAATTTGCACAAGTTTAAGCCTTGTTAATCTCCCAGGTAGGTGGCTTTTATTTGTTTAAAAACTAGTCAGAAAAGGTCTTATTTTATGCAGAAAACTACAGAAGTGCTAGTGGCACTTTTATGCCCAATACAGCTCAGTAGATTATAATATTTTCTTAAATTGCTGAATATATTTTTGCCAGAAATAAACCAAGTAGCACTCAGACTTGATTTGTATACCAATGTGAAACCTTTACTATGCACTTTATTCAAAAGTGACACCATATTGAGGACAAAGAAAGACAGCATTTATATATTGTAAAAAAGCGAGTGAATGAAGCTATACTTTTATTTCATTTCTCTTAATACATCCACAACTATTTTCACCAATATAGATCTTTAAAATAAGCATACGCAAGTATTGACTATTATCTATATATATTTATTGTGACACTTGAATAGAACAATATGAATAGAACAATAGGAAGCCCTTGACACTGACTGAAAATATGGATTGACTGTTAGGTTACAAAAATTCATACATAGCAAAATTTAATTCTCTTTACATAAAAAAATTAGGCTACATAAGCAAAACTTTCAAAAGTTGCTGATAATAGCTACCAGAATTAGAAAGGTAAAACTAGGATTGAGACACTACCTCTTCTGGAATACTGGACCCTAAAGGCACCACCATTGCTGGAAATAATAATTAAATCTGTCATGCAACAGGAAAACAAAACACATAGTTATTTTGGAATAGTCGCTCTGTAAAGAAGAGAGCTTCTCCCAGTTAAAAAAAAAAAATCTCAAACAGGTGTTTTTGTGGAGTAATCAAAAAAAATCAACTAATATAGGATATTGATGTTCAAATTTAATAGCATCCAGATAAAAGTGTACTTCCTTTCTTAATTTTGAGTACATTTCTGCACATGTGGTGCTCTAAATTTCATAGTGGATCCTATGTTAAGCAGCCCATTTGAAAAACACTGATGTACCCAACAGTTATATAGACTATTTCATAAAGAGCTGCACAGAGTTTACTTTACATCACTAACACCCAGTACCTATAGTCACTTAATGTCTGGAACACAATAATGCAGAAGGCAAGTTTCTTTTGAAAATGGCTTAAACTCAAGCAGTTTTCTTGTAGAACATCAAACTTTATTATTCCAAGAAATTAAGATTTAAATAAGAAAAAAATGAAATACCAACCTAATATAAATTACTTACATCTTCAAGTCTATAAAAGTAGGAAGTTAGAGGTCTGTGACCATTTGAAATTAGGTTTTAGATAGTTGATATGAAACTGTTTACACAGACCACTGAAAAATGGTTTAAAGTCATGATTGTTTTGGTAAGGTAACAATTTTTAATTAAAGATAGATAGATAGATAGATAGATAGATAGATAGATAGATAGATAGATAGATAGATGATACATAGATAAATCAAAATTCTGTGAAAGCTATTTGGGTCTCTGGTTATGATATAAATTTTGAAAAATATATACGAAATACTCCTTAAGGCAGAGCTGACATTTATTTTTCAAGGACAATAAAAACTGGATCAGTATTTTGTTGAAATAAAACTTATTATAAAAGTGCTTCCGGAATACTTGTCAATGAATCTGAATCCAGATTTTTTAGTAGTAGGGTCAGCAAATTGAGTTAATTTTAGCATTATTGAAAAATATTTTCTTATTGGCTGAGGAAATTAATGGAACACGGACTTGGGAGAGAAAGCTAATTTAAAAAGTCAGCGATGAGATGAATCACACTGCCTTTGAGCTAAAGTTGAATAAATGTCAGATGTCAGAATTGAAACTTCACACCAATTTCACTGTATTTCCTATGTAGATAACACTTATTTGAGAATAGATGTCATATATGTAAATTTATGGTCTCACCTTTTGATGCTGGCATGTCACCAGTCCATATCAAAGAGTACCACATATTTCACTGATGTCTTAGTAGAACTGTTCGAAGAGTAAATGTGAATATGCCACAAATTTCCAAAGAGTGAAAGGTCATTTTGTCAGAGTGTTGCCTTTTAAAATGGCTAACACGAAATCTCCAGTATTTGTTCTAAAGAAAAAAATGTACTCACTGGAAGGTATTCCAGGAGCTACATCCCAGCAGCTTGAGAACAGAAAGTGAGGTGTTTGAACATTAGTGTGATGGGATACACATCTATAATACAGAGCAGCTGTTTGTTAATTTGTCAGAGCTGTAAATGCGATGGCGGAAACACTCAGGCAAGCATTTGTGCCTAATAATTGAGTTACTCCTTCTACTGAAACTGGATATTTTGCAGTTCCTGTTCTTTGTTTGCTTTGATACCTTTCATTTGTTTACTTTGATATCCAGCCTGCATTTTGCTGGCATCCAAGTAAGCCGAGTTAGAAGACAGCATCATGGGAAAGTGGATCTGGAAGAGAAGGGTGAGCATGATGACTAGTGAGCATGTGAGAAGGCAAAGCAAGGTGCTACTTAAAGGAGGTTAGATTAGATGGACTTGAGGTGAAAGGGGATGAGGGTTATTCTGTAGTGATACTTGCTCTACTAGCAGAGCTGTCAAATCCTGAAAGTGGATCTACTACTTGGCTTCACATTAAAAAACTGAAGAAAAGTAAGTGCACAAACATTGCAAAGTAATTCTATTTTTTTTTGTTTGTTTTTTTTTTTTTTTTTGAGACGGAGTCTCGCTCTGTCGCCCAGGCTGGAGTGCAGTGGCGCAATCTCGGCTCACTGCAAGCTCCGCCTCCCGGGTTCACGCCATTCTCCTGCCTCAGCCTCTCCGAGTAGCTGGGACTACAGGCGCCCGCCACCACGCCCGGCTAATTTTTTTGTATTTTTAGTAGAGACGGGGTTTCACCGTGGTCTCGATCTCCTGACCTCGTGATCCGCCCGCCTCGGCCTCCCAAAGTGTTGGGATTACAAGCGTGAGCCACCGCGCCCGGCCAAAGTAATTCTATGAACTATTAAATGTCTGAATACTCATCAGTCTGGGTAAGTAATACATTAAACACTTCTTACTACAATTTGGATTTGTCTACATAAACAGATATTCATAAAATTTGTTTCAGGTGCATATTGAGACAATGCTAGTGAGGCATTTAAATTTGTGACTATTATATTATCTTTAAAAGGTTTTTCATATTTTGGTATTTCTTATTTTCTCTGTCGCCTTATAAGTTATATATTACTATCCCTCTTTATTGCTTGCATTTTTCTTAAAGCTCTCCTTTGCCTCATATAATATCAGTGGCCTTGCTTTTTTGATAAATTCTTGTTAATTTTCTCTAAACCTTTATTTTCAATATTTCAGTGTGATTATTTCTAGATAAAAGACATTTTTCTCAATCTAATATTACAGTATTTTATATTTTAACACAGAAATATAAACAGTTTACATCTAATATGCTTACCCTCTTATCTACATAACTAATATCTGATTAGACAATTGTTCTAACCTAGATTTTCTTTGTCTCTGCCTTTGCCTCTTCTCTATCTGCCTTAGTTCTTCTCTCCCTCTCTACACCTGCCACCTGTTTTCCTAATTGTGTTGACTTAGTTTTCTTACTCATGTTTATTTCTTTTCCACATACACTGAAAGATTCCAAGTTAACTTTACATTTTAAATAAACAAAAACAGCATTTTCATGTAATTCTCCATATTCTCATAATTTAGTAATATTCTCAATATTGCATGGACAGACTTATACTAAAATATAATTATTTGTTGTTTGTCAATAAATTGTCAAATTTTAAATTAAAATGTGACATTTAAATTCTTGTTTTTTCCCCTTACATCTGGCAACCTTACTTTCAGATCTACTTAGGAAATTACTTATTATTGCTTTATTTATGATGAATTTACTGTATATTAAACAAACAAAAAATTATTTGATTTCATTTAGCATTGCTTCATTTTTCAATTATAAATTATTGTCTATTTAAAAAAATTGTGTCTGGCAACCCACCTGTTTTTGCCTTTAGGTTCCATTTGCTCATCTCAGACAACATCTAAGCCTACTTATTATGAAGACTCCTTTGATTTAACTTTTTATTTTTGAATGTGACCCCTAAGTGTCTTCCTTGACTATCCCTTAGGGCATGGAACATCCACCATTGAATTAGCAATGTTGTCTTTGAAGTGATAAAGCAATCTCCAGTTCTTGAATGTAAAGTTATTCTTGGGGGGCAGTTTATATTAATCTTTCCAAGTTTTTTAGAACTTAATTGTTCAATCTAGTATTTTATGCCAGTTTCTGATTTTGAGGTAGTTATGTCTTTTAGGTCATATGGAAATCCTTTCCTGAGTCTCGAATATTACACATGATAGAGGTTGAGATATGAATCTTTTCTCTCATGGCTTTGAATAAAAAACTCATTCTGTGTTAGATCCTAGTATCTGTGGGCATGGCTTTTGGTATTGATTCAAATGTTCCTGCTAAATGTCTGAACAACACTTACTTTCAATCAATTATTTAGAGAGAGAGTCCAGCCCCACTGAGCAAACAAATTGTGTCTTTCCTGGGAATATATCCAAATTTATTCCTCAATTGACTATTTGAACAAACTACCAAGGTTGATCTCAAACTAATATTATTGGAGTCCAAATCTCAGAATTGATGTCTTTCTTAATAGTGTGTTTGATTTTTTTACAAATAATTTTATCTTACACTTACAATCTCTGGCTTTCGTAAGAGTTGCTTTAGCAAATTTTCACTTTGCTCCAGAGAACTAGAAATAAGTGCTTGATTTATATTAAATCACTTGTTACTTAACAAATAAAACCTCTGAGGAAGGTATTATTATTATATCCCTTATGCAATTGAGGCAAGACATATTTTTGCTTATATTTTCTGGAAGCATTGCCAACTATATTATTATCCCAAGTGTATGGCAGGCATTGTATCTTTTCTTCATTGATCTATATTATGTACATGCTATGAATCATTGGCTATTTCACATATATTATAAAGACTTCTTTGAGATTGTTTAATTTTGGTAAATACTTTATTTTATACTATCACTTTATTATAGGTAAATCACATCATGTCATTCTCTGTAATAATATATTCCCATGTTTTGCATTACGAGATTTGCTTTGCATAGTACTTTAAAAACCTTTCTATAACTTTTACTTTTTAGAATTTCCAGTTACAATGCAACACTCCAGTTTTCGCTCTTAACAACCAAAACACCACAGATGTAATGTCAGAAAACAAAGACAGACTCTGAAACATAGAAAGTGGAAGACAGTTTCTCTAGGGACTTCATGACTTGAAGAGCGATAGTATGATAAATTTACTGGGTTTTTTTAGGTCTTCCATGTGTCCAAGATGATGGACTGTAGAGGATTCCAGTCGAGAATCTCCAATAGACACAGATAAAAGGGCTTCAAGGAAATCCTTTTTCTCTCCCAGTCAAAGTACCAGGAAAGGATGACCTACCCACACATAAATACAAAAAACGCTTCTAGGCGGAATAACCAAGCTACTTAAAAGTCAAGCTCTGTCTTTGTTCAGGGCTCAGTGTTTAAATGTTAATCTGCTAAATCAGGGTGCACACAACATAATCCTCATTTTCCACCCACTGGTCTCCTCTGTTCCCTAATTCCTGAAACATTTTATGGAAGCTCATCCAGGATTGGAGAAGACAGGGATGCTTTCTTTCACCTGTTGGACTGGAGCCCCTGGCCAGGAAAGATCCATGACCCCAGGTGCAACACTGGGAGAACTTCAACCCAGAAGAGAGATCAGCTGTTCCATGACCCTGTGCACCCCCTGACAGCACAATGGAACCTGGGGGGCTACAGCACAATTCCAGGGACAGCTAGCTGCTGGACCATAGTAAGGTCTGGGGCCCAGGGAAGGACCCATCCCATAAAGACAGAACGGGAGCCTGATCTCCTTCCAGCATGTATCTAGTTATCTGACCCAGGAGGCAAGATTTGCTTGCTAATTCAGATGAAATCTACACCTCAACCTAGGAAGAGGAACTGACAGTGGGAAAGTGTGTGAATGCGTGTGGAAGAGTGGAGTGATGTGTGTGGGGCTCCAGGTCTCTTAGCAGAGACCGTACATCCTGAGTGAAGAGTGGGACCAGGACTACTGGCAAACGTCCTCTGAAACCACCACATACAGCTTAGTGAGGCAGCCCACAATTTAATGACTGTTGTGTTCTGGGTTCAGGGTTTATACCAACCCTCCATTAAAGCTAAGCAGCATCTGAAATACCCCTGCAAGGGAGGCGGCCTAATCAGTCTGAAGCAAAAGTAAAAGAGTAAGTGTATGGCACCATAACTGGGAGGAAATGGGAGCAAAGTCATCAAAACCCACCCCATTAGAATGTTATGTTTAAGAAAGGTTATACTGGGAATTGTAGGATCAAGTTGACTCCCCATGGGTAAAAGACTTTTTGAAATAGAGTGGCCCTCTTTGATTGTCAGGTGGCCAGCTGAAAGAGCAACAGATAGGGAAACAATTGGCCATGTACATTGAGTGGCGACTGGGGTCAGAGGACAGTCAGGGCATCCAGATCAATTTTCTTATATTGACTCATGGCTAAATATCCAAAGTTGACCAGCATGGCTATAGTTCTGCCTCATGGCTTATTGCAAAACACTTGCAAGCCTAAAGTAAAAGAGGAATCAGCTTCACCAGCAGCTATGGAGAAAAAGGGAAAGTCACAAGAAGGGCAAGAAAAATTGGCTTTACAGAAACCACCAGAGGAGAGAGAAATCCCTCCTCCCTATACCCTAATCTGCCCCCTTACCAAGGCCAGTGGCCCCTGAGGAGTCAAATTCAGATGGTAACACACCCCAGGTTTAATCCCAAACAGAGAAATCAGAGCCCCTGCCCCAGGAGGTCAAGGAGGAGTGTCAGAATAATCAAGTGAACTGCCTCTGGTCTGGCCATGCCCTGGTTCTGTAGATGCCTCTCAGGGAGACTTGGAGACCCCTCTACTACAATGAACATGGCCATATTTAAGGGGGCCAATGGCCCTTCTTCTACTGACCTATTTGATCACTGATCCCATAAACTGGCAATAACGTTTTCCATCCTAAACAGAGAAGCCCCAGGCTCTCATAGATCTGATGCAACCCATTTTCCAGACACATAATCCAAATTGTAGACAGCTTCTCCTGGTGCTGTTTAACACCAAAGAGCACTGAAGGATGACTCACTCAGCCTTCCACTGGCTAGAAACCAATGTGCCAGAGGCACACTTAATTTCCTGGCATACACTCAGGTCCAATTCCCAGAAACAGACTCTAACTGGGACCCACATGATTAGACCCAGTTTCAGCACCTGCAGAGGTACACAGAAGCATTCCTGCAAAGGCTAAAGGAAGGTAGAAAACAGGCAATCAATATAGGAAAAGTCTCAGAAGTGCTTCAAGAAACTGATGAGAGCCCCAGCCAGTTTTATTAGAAACTCTGTGAGGCATTCTGGCTTTGAACAACATTTGACCCTGAGGATACTGAGAACCAGCAGATGGCAAATTCAGCATTTGTAGGACAAGTCCAGGGGGATATCCTGTGAAAACTGCAAAAGCTAGAGGTTTTGCAGGCCTGAATACCATCAAGCTTTTAGAAGTGGCCACAAAGGTGTAAGTTAACTGTGACCAGGAGGCACACAGGGAGACTGATTGGAGACTCAGGAAAAAGGCCAATGTGCTAGAAGCAGCCCTCATGGAAAGGGAAGTTATCATCACAATCAGATGCAGTGCGGACACAGATGTGGAAGGAGCTAAGCAGGGTAGAGACCAAAAACTCAACTGAGACATGATAGGGATCAATGTGCACAATGCAAAAAGAGGGAACACTGGAAAAATAAGTGTCCGTAGGGCAGTAAAAGAAATAACAGAGGACATAAAACTATAAAACAGCCAGCCAAGCACCACCATGCCCCAAGGGAGCCAGGCGACAACTTGATCAGGCTGGTGGAGACTGAAAAATATGAAGAATATGCAAGATCAGTCTCCATCTCCCAAGGCCCCCAGGAGCCCATGGTCACAGTAGCAGTAGGGGAGAAATGGATGGACTTTATGGTGAACACCAGTGCTAAACACTCAGTAGTGACACAGCCCATAGGGCCACTACCTAAACACGATACAACTATTATTGGGGCTACAGGGGTCTCAGAAAAGACACCATTTTTCTGGCCAAGAAGGTGTGTCATAGGGGGACAAGAAGTCCAATATGAATTCCTATACCTCCCAAATTGCCCAGTTCCTCTACTTGGAAGAGACCTGCTCCAGAAACTGCAAGCACAGATTGTCTTTGGGCCACATGTGGATATAACCTTAAGCCTAACTCACCCAAAGGCCATGGTGTTAACCCTCGTCATCCCACAGGCTGGGGATTAAAGACTATACACATAACAGTCACCAGAACTGTTTCATAAGTCAGGGCTAGAGAATCTGTTTAGGCTACTTAGTAAAATTCCTGGAGTATGGGCTAAGAATAACCCACCAGAGCTGGTTGTAAATCAGGCACCAGTAGTAGCAAAGCTAAAACCAGAAGCAACTCCTGTTCAGGTTCGCCAATACCCACTTCCATGAGAAGCCACACGGGGCACTCATAAACATTTAAAGCGACTCCTCAAACACAATCTTAGTCTGGTGCCAGTCACCCTGGAACACTCCATTCCTGCCAATACAAAATCCAGGGTCTGGTAAATATAAGCCAGTGTAAAAGTTACATGCCATAAACCAGGCTACAGTAACCATCTACCTGGTGGTACCAAACCCATACATGCCAATAGGACTCATTGTGGCAAGTGCTGCCTAATTTACTTGCCTAGACTTAAAGAATACTTTCTTCGGTCTTCACCTGGCACCAATCAGTCAGCCCATCTTTGCATTTCAAAGGGACAATTCAGTCACAGGCACAAGGAAGCAGCTCACATGGACTAGACTCCAACAAAGATTCAAAAACTCTCCCACAATCTTTGGAGACACACTGGCATCAGACCTGAAGTCCTGCACCCCGACAAATGACAACTGTGCCTTGCTACAATATATAAATGACTTTCTCCTGGCAGCACCAACCCCAGGGGACTGCTACCAAAGAACCCAAGACTTCCTCCACTATCTTTATGGAAAACTGGCTATAAGGTATTCAGAAAGAAGGCCCAAATTTACCAAGAAAATGTCAAATATCTGGGCTTCATAGTAAGCCAAGGGGAACACCAGCTCGGCAGTGAGCAAAAGCAAGCTGTTTATGCACTCCCACCTCAAACCACCCAGTGCCAAATAAGAAAGATCTTGGGGAAAGCAGGGTTCTACCATATCTGCACAAAGAGCAGAGAAAGGCAATCCCTCTTTTGGGATGCTGTCCAGGAGAAGTAGGGGTTTAAACAAACCAAAGAAGCCTTAACTCAGAAGCCAGTCATGGGACTGCCAAATATAACTCTTTCTTTCTATATGTCCATGAATGAAAGGGATTGGCTATTGGGTTCCTGACTCACGTCGTGAAATCATGACATCCCCCGGTGACATACTTATCCACATAATTGAACTCCGTGGCACTTGGGTGGCCTCTTTGCTTTAATGCAATAGCTGCCACTACCCTATTGGAACAAAAAGCTAAAACACTGACTCTAAGACAACAACTGACCATCTGGGTACTGCACTCTGTTCTAACGTTAATGGATTAGACAGGGCACCATTAGTTATCATATCCAAGGATGACTCAGTACCAGGAACTCTTATGCAAAAATCCCCACATAAGTTTGGAAATAATAAACACTCTTAACCTGGCTACCCTGCTCCCGATTGAACTGGGAGTCCCCCCTTCATGACTCAATGGAAACAGTAGATGTGGTACTCTGAATACAGAGAGACCTTACAGAGCAACCCCTTTGGAACCCAGATGTTAAACACTCTACATATAGAAGCAGCTTTATACTGAAAGGGGTCTGGCAAGCTGGGTATGCAGTGATGACATTAGACTCAGTGGTAGAAGCTGAGTCACTGCCCACCAGAACGTCAGCCCAAAAGGCAGAGCTAATAGCCCTAAGGAGAGCATTTTGCTAGCAAAAGGCAAAATGGTCAATGTTTATACTTATTCCAAATATAATTTTGTCACATTTCATGTTCAGGCATCTATATATAAAGAAAAAGGACTCTTAACTGCTGTGGGCAAAAAAAATAAAGTACAAAGAAAAAAATCTGAAATGCTTAGGTGGTGTATGGGCTCCAAAGAAGATAGCTGTTAGGCACTGCAGTGGGCACCAAAAGACAGGAACACTGGAGGCCAAAAGGAACAAAAAGGCACACAGGGAGGAAAAATGGGCAGCAATGACTAACCTGCATTGTAAGAAGAAAGCCATAGCCATGCCTCTCCTCCCAAAGCCTCCCCTCTCAGAGGTTTCAAGTTACCTCCAAATGAGAAGCCCTGCTTTGCCCAAGAGTCTGGAAAATATACACAAAGGGATGGTGAAAATTCTCCATAGGAGGCTAGCCAACCATGAAATAGTGGCACCAAAATGTGTGAAACAATTCCATCAGGGAACCCATATGGGAAAAATGGCACTGAAAACATTATTAGGACACCATTTCTATGTGCCACAGCTCACTGACATTTCTTGATACATCTGCAAACAATGTCTAACTTGTGCCCAGAACAACACATGACAAGGGCACATTTGGCCCCTGGGAATTCAGGAAATTGGAGCCACAACCTATGAAAACCTTCTTATAAACTTCACTGAGCTTCCTCCATCAGAGGGCTATCAGTACATACTGGTGCTTGTCTGTACCTTTTTGGGATAGGTTGGGGCTTTCCCAACCTGAACAGAGAAATCACGGGAAGTAACTGAAGTACTATTGAGACATTATCCCTAGATTTAGACTGCCTCTAACTCTAGTGTTAGAAAACGGACTGGAATTTATGACTGAGATAGTTCAGGGACTAACACGGCTGTTAAAAAATAAAATGGAAACTACACATAGCCTACCTGCCACAAAGCTTAGGAAAAGTGGAGTGCATGAACCAGACACTCAAACACCTATTAAAAATTGTCAAGAAACCAAGAAACCCATCTGAGATGGAACGAAGTCATGCCCATGGTCCTCCTCTGAGTCAGGTACCCCCAGCCACACACAAAAAAACTGGATATTACTCCTATGAAACCTTCTGCCAGCCGTGCCCAATCATAGCTCAAATTAGGGGTGACCTTTGCAAACTAGGGAAATTAACGTTAAGAAGGCAAATGCAGGGCTTAAAGAAAGCCATACAAATGGTCTATGGCTGGGAGTGGGAAAGATTGCCCATAAGCCTAACAAACCCAGCATGCCACTTTAGACCCAGGGACTCTGTGTATGTCAGAAATAAAATCCTCCTACTCTAGGACCCATTTGGGATGGGCCCCATACTGTACCTTGTCCACTCCCACTGCTGTTAAAGTTGCGGAAATTGTGCATTGGATCTACCACAGTCAACTAAAACTGGCAGCCCAAGACAAGTGGACCAGCCAAACTGAACCAGACCATCTGAGCCGGCTCATCCCATGACAGGACCAAGCTGCCAATGGAAAGGATGACAGCCCTGCACTTGTCACTCCAAAAACTGATCAGTCTGTGCTCAGCTAAAACTTGAGGAGTCAACAGCCCCGCTCTAGTCACCCTGGAAGCTGACTAGTCTATGTACGGTCGAAGCTGGAGTGAAATGATAATAAAATAATGATTAAAATCTTAAATCCAATCATTGTTTTAATATTGTTCTGTCACTTTGCTCAACCTCCTCTCCCAGGTAAAGACCTCTTCTGTTCCTCCTGGTTATAAACATATTACTCTTTACTTAGTTCCTACTCCAGGCACAAGGAAAACTAAGCCCACTTCTTTTCTCCTAACTGTAATACTCCCCATATTCAAGTCAAAAAAGGAAACCATAGAAGAGAAGAATGTCCCCACTGCACTCATAATACTTGTTCAGGGAGCATCATAACCAAAACTGTTACATCACACTTATTAAAAGTGTACAGGGACCCGCCTAGGAACTTGTACTCACAACCAGACAACTTACTCAGTCTGTGATCCAGGAAATGGCCAGTGTTATGCATGTTACAACCCAAAATTCCTACCTTTTTTAAAATTCATGGGTCAAAAGAAGGAAACCTGCTGGCCAGGTGCGGTGGCTCACTCCTGTAATCCCAGCACTTTTGGAGGCTGAGGTGGATCACGAAGTCAGGAGCTTGAGACCAGTACTGATACCCTGTCTTTACTAAAAATACAAAAATTAGCCAGGCGTGGTCTGGATGCCCGTAATCCCAGCTACTCGGGAGGCCGAGGCAGGAGAATCACTTGAATCTGGGAGGCAGAGTTTGCAGTGAGCCAAGATTGTGCCATTGCACTCCAGCCTGGGCAGCAGAGTAGGACTCGACTCCATCTCAAAAAAAAAAAAAAAAAAAAGAAGGAAACCTGCTACACTAAACCAAGATCTCACCATCCCATGGGGGTGTTATTACCTTACCCTTTAATATGTGTCAGTTTACATCCATGGGCTCAACCTTTCCCGTAATCTCCAATTCTGAAGAGCACTATAATAGTTGCCACAGAAATACATGTGCGCGCCTTACTTGCTTTGCCAGTTTCTCAGAGACAACTTGCTGAAACAGCATAATTCAGTCCTCTAACCTACAATCACCAGGGCCAGTCATACTTAGCAAAATACCAGCAAAAACAAATCATAAGACAAGCACATGCAATCTTGTAAATTTCAGCATCTTAAAGCTGGATCTGCCCATATGGACTACAGGTTTAAAGGCTCCACTAGGAATACAACTTAGAGGACAGAAAAAACACTCAAAAGTCTATTTATATATTGTCAAGAAAACTCGGATCCATTCCACCTGACAACTCTTGAGTTTTTAAAACAGTCTATAAAAATATCAACTAGAAACTGTTTGAGCCCTCTCCCTTAACCAGAATCCTGTTTGCTCAACTGGCTGAAAACATAGCTAGCAGCCTACCTATCTCCTCATGCTATGTTTGTGAGGGGACCAACATGGGGCACCAACGGCCATGGGAGGAAAGAAAGCTAATGCTCCAAGATAACTTCACTCTTACTGTCTCTTCCCTCAAACCTGCATCCGCAAGCCAGAGAATCTGATTCTTAAAGACCTCTATTATTGGAAAATTCTTCATTGCTAATTGGAGAAAATCTTTACAGACCCAATAGGAAAGTGAACTTGCCTAGAACAACAATATTACAATAAAACACTCTGAAAAACTGTATGTTGGGGTAAAAATAATTCCAAACTGCCCCAAACAGGTCCATTCTCCTGATTCCCTTCTTTAAACCATTCTTAGTATCAACTTAATGATCACAATACCTGTCAGGTGCCCTCTGGTCTCTACTGGATCTGTGGGCCATGGGCATTTTGGCCATTGCCACTAAATGGTCAAGGGCCTGTGTGCTAGGAATAATTAGGCTGTCCTTCTTTCTAATCCCCTTAGAAAAGGGAGAATCTTTAGGGTACCTGGTCTATGATAAAACAAATACAAAACAAACAGACAAAAGACATAACCATAAGAAATTGATAAAACAATAAATGGACCCCTAAAAAAATCCAATACCATGGCTCAGCCACCTGGCAGAAAATGGAATGTGGGGATACTGCACCTCATTTTACATGCTCTACCACATTATAAGCTTATAGGCAGTGCTGAAAATCATTATGAATAACATCACAAAGGCCCTAAATCTGCTGGCCCAACAAGCCACAAAAATGAGGAATTCTATTCATCAAAATAGACTGGCCTTAACTACCTCCTAGTCCAGGCAGGAGGGGTATGTGGAAATTTCAATCTAACTAATTGCTGCCTAGAAATTAATACCAATTGAAAGGTCATCAAGAATAAAACTGCCAAAATCTTCAAACTGGCCCATGTTACAGTCCAGACAAGGAAAGGGTACTCCCTCTTTGGGAGCTGTTTTTTTTTTTTTTTTTTTTTTTGCTATTTTTTGGTAGTATATTATAAAATTGACCTTTATATTATTTGAATTTGACATTAAGTATATAAATCATAGTTTTTTAATACTAACATTTAAAACATTTCCCAGCCTTTGGAAAGTCTAGGTTTTTTGGGGGGAAGGACAGTGACTTATTATTTAATTTTTATTTTTTTAATTTTATTATTATTATACTTTAAGTTTTAGGGTATATGTGCACAATGTGCAGGTTTGTTACATATGTATACATGTGCCATGTTGGTTTGCTGCACCCATTAACTTGTCATTTAGCATTAGGTATATCTCCTAATGCTATCCCTCCCCCCTCCCCCCACCCCACAACAGTCACTGGAGTGTGATGTTCCCCTTCCTGTGTCCACGGGGGCTGGTTTTCATCCCTTGAAAAATTTAAGACCTTAGTAAAAATAGTTCTAGCCATAGTAGGATTCTATGTTGTTCTCCCTTGTCTCCTGCCCTCCTTGTTAAAAACAACCAGGTGCAGGAATGAGAGAAACAAGCTCTTCTTATCAATTTCCCCTCTTTAGAACTCTCACCCTGTACCATTATTCTTTATTCTGCTCTCACAGCTATTTTTTATAACAACTTCTGGAAGTTTACAAAAAATCAAGAATATTATGAAGATACTAAATAAATCTTAGATAAATTTTAAAATTGTTTATACTATAGCTATTGTCTTTCCCTTAATAATTTAACAGGCTTTTCTAAAGAAGAACTAAATGACTCCTGGTAACCACAGTTACCGCCCAGTTTCTAACTTAAATATGATGAGAAGTTACGTAACATTTACTCCTCTGTAAATGTTTCTCTGTCATCAGATAAAACTCAATAAAAATATGTGTGTAATCTAGTGAGTTTTTTTCCCATAATTTTATTGGACCAAGAATAATCTAGTCATTTTAAACCCCTACTCCAGTCACAGAATTTCTCATACATTACCCTAAAAAGAGCTGTTTTTTAATGTTATTTTTGTTCCTAATTTGTAAATAAGTATAACCTATCATATTGATCAATTCCAGGCCTACTATTTGAAGGTTATTTCCTTTCATCTCCAGTGAAGGGCTGCCATCTGTAAAACAGGAGGTCATTTTTTTTCCCAGCACTTCTCTGTTTTCTCCCTGAACATAAAAACACAGATTTTCCTAGTCATTATGAATAGTACAATATTGCCTCTGGTCTTTACATTTGATACCTGTGGTTTGAATGTGTGTGTCCCTCCAGAATTCATATGCTGGAATTTAAACCATCCAGAGTGATAGAATTAAAAGGTGGGAGATTTTGGAGGCAATTAAGAGTGCAATTAGCAACCCTATAAAAAGGTTCAATGGAACTAACTAGGCCCTTTTGCCCTTCCACCATTTGAGGACCCTTGTATTTGTCCTCTCTGAAGAACACATCAACAAGGTGCCATCTTGGAAGCAGAGACCAGGCCTTTTTACCAGACATTGAACCTGCCAGTGCCTTGATCTTGGACTTCCCAGCCTCTAAAACTGTAAGAAATACATTTCTGGCTTTATAACTTAACAAGTCTAAAGTATTGTGTTATAGCCGCAGGAAGATAGTGAGATAGCATCTTTATTGTGAAACATTACTCCTCATACATAATGAATGGGCTTCAAGTATTTCATTAGTTTATAAACATAGGGTTCCTCCCCTATAATTGACTTTATTTTCATCTCTCAAAAATCAAATTTTACAAGGCAGACCTGGAAAAATAAAACTACTCAAACCTGTAGAGGGTCCTAGGTTTTGTGGCAAGATCCCTTTTGACAAATTAGAGATTGCTGGTGATCTTATCTATTATTTACAGTTTCCTATGTTGATTCATGTGAATTAAATAATTACACAAAATGCTACTTAAACAGAAGGTAGTAAGTAGTGGGATAAACAGCACACCAGCTGAACTGCTGACTGTTCTCCTGCCATGCATGAATGAAGAGGGTGATTATCCAGAGTTGGCACCTCAATTAGGAAGGCCATGTGTCAATAGTGACAAAGATTGGACTCACTAAGAAACATCAGATAAGAGAATCCAAATTTAGAATCATGTTGACAGATAAGGAATTCAAACAGATTATTAAATAAAATCCTATGTAACATATTTAGCTCTGCTACTCTAGGGAGTAACTATTAGAACTAGGTTTCTTTATTCCTGAGTAAATCTTTCCATAGACTTTTGTACCATCAATTTGAAAAAATAAGCAACTACACAGGGGCCCTTATTGTTGTACTTTGTCAAATTTTAAGCCTTATTAATCTTATACATAGATGGATTTTATTAGTTGCAAAACTAGTCAGAAACGTTATAACTTGACACAGAGAACCACAGAAGTGAAAGTGGCACTTTTATGCCCAATACAGCCCAGTAGATTATAATATTTTCTTAAATTGCTGAAGAGATTTTTGCCGGAAACAAAACAAGTAGCACTCACAGACTTGACTTTTATAACAATGGGAAATCTTTGCAACTCACATTATTCAAAAGTGACATTGTACTGAGGACAAAGACAGGGTTTATATATGGTGAAAAGGCAAGTAAATGAAGCTATAATTTTATTTATTACTTAGTACACCTACAACTATTTCCACCTAAAGAGATCTTTAGAATAAGCATGCACAAGTATTGACAATTATCTACAAATATGTATTGTAACACTTGAACACAACGACAGGAAGCCCTTGGCACTGATTGAATTTTTTTTTTTTTTTTGAGACAGAGTTTCTCTTTGTTGCCCTGGCGGGAGTGCATTGGTGCTACGGAGGCTCAATGCAAGCTCCGCCTCCCGGGTTCACGCCATTCTCTGGCCTCAGCCTCTCAAGTAGGTGGGACTACAGGAGCCTGCCACCATGCCTGGCTAATTTTTTATCTTTTTAGTGGAGACGGGGTTTTACTGTATTAGCCAGGATGGTCTCAATCTCCCGACCTTGTGATCCATCTGCCTCAGCCTACCAAAATGCTGGGATTCAACGATTGAAAATGTTGATTCACTTTTAGATTAAGAAAATTTATACGTAGCAAAATTTAATGCTGTTTACATAAAAAATATTAGACTACTTAAACCAAACTTTCAAAAATTCCTGTAGCTACTAGAATTAGAAAAGTAAAATTAGGGTTGAGGCACTGCCTCTCCTTGAACACTGCTGGAAAAAATAGTTCAATCTGTCATGCAACAGGAAAACAAAACACTGACATATTTTGAAATAGGCATTCTACACAGAAGAGAGCTTCTCCCAGTGAAAAAACATCCCAAACAGGTGTTTTTAGGGAGTAATAATAAAAAAAACACTCAACCAATATATGATACTTGATGTTCAAGTTGAATAGCATCCTGATAAAGATGTGCTTCTTTCCTCAATTTTGAAAACATTTCTGCACATGTATATTATAAAATCCAGGAAACAGCCAAGTTACAAGTTAATTCTTCTCTTTTTCAATTGTTAGAGTGATTTCTATTAAAAATAAAAGAACGTGTTGGCATAGATGTGAAGAAAAGGGAATGCTTCCACATTGTTAGTTTTAATGTAAATGAGGACAGCCATTATGAAAAACAAAAGAGATCTCAAGAAAAAGACATAAAATCAAAACTATTACATAATACAAGAATTCCAATACTGGACATATATCCACAACAAATAAAGTCAGGATGAAGAAACATTTGCTCCTGTATATTGTTTGCAGCACTCCTCACAATAGCCAAAATACAGAGTCAATAGTTTGACATCTAATAAGTAAATAAAGACAATATAGTATACATATACAATACTATTCATCTTTTAAAAAAGAAAATTCTACTACTTTCAATAACATGGATTAAATTGGAGGACATTATATTAATTTAAATAAGCCAGGCACATAATTAACAACATCTTATGAAATCACTTATACATAAATTCTAAAAAACAATCTTATTGCTGTAGAGAATAAAAGGGTGAATGCCAGATACCAAGGTATTTAGAAGAAATGAGATGTTGCAAAAAAAAGAATATAAAATTATCGATGAATAGGAGGAGTATGTTCAAAAGATTTGTCATACAGCACAGTAACTATAGTTCATTATAATGTATTTCTATTTTTTTTGAGACAGAGTCTCGCTCTATCGCCCAGGCTGGAGTGCAGTGGCGCAATCTCGGCTCACTGCAAGCTCTGCCTCCCGGGTTCACGCCATTCTCCTGCCTCAGCCTCTCCCAGTAGCTGGGACTACAGGCACCCGCCACCACGCCTGGCTAATTTTTTGTATTTTTAGTAGAGACGGGGTTTCACTGTGGTCTCGATTTCCTGACCTCGTGATCCGCCCGCCTCGGCCTCCCAAAGTGCTGGGATTACAAGCGTGAGCCACCGTGCCTTGCCAATGTATTTCTATTTTTGAAAAATGTTAAGACAATGCCATGTGACCTCTCAACAAAAATGTTAACTATGTGCAGTAAAGCATTAACTACCTGGAATTAAGCACGTGACAACGTATGCATACTTCAAAATATTGTTTTGCAGAATACACATTTTATCTGCCAACTTGAAAAATATATTTTAAGCTTGGCATGGTGACTCATGCCTGTAATCTCAGTGCTTTGAGAGGCAAAGGTGGGCAGATCACTTGAGGTCAGGAGTTCAAGAGCAGCCTGGCCAACATGGTGAAACCATGTCTCCACCAAAAATACAACAATTAGCCAGGAGTGGAGGTGCATGCCTGCAGCCCCAGCCACTCAGAAGGCTGAGGCAGGAGAATCACCTAAACCCGGAGGGTGGAAGCTGCATTGCGCTCCAGCCCAGGGTACAGAGGAAGACTGTCTTACATAATATAAAATAAAATAAAATAAAATAAAA
>NW_026652300.1:3905116-3914711 GCF_009828535.3 Hylobates moloch | reverse complement strand
TTCAAATACTGTGTCTTTGTCATAAACAGCTGAATAGTATCAAAAATATGTAGTTTTGTGCTGTTTTTGTCATTTAATTTGTCAGCCATGAACATAGGAACTCTCTTATTTATTTATTTATTTCATTTTTTTTTAGATTGAGTTTTGCCCTTGTCACCAAGGCTGGAGTGCAATAGCAAAATATCAGCTCACCACAACCTCCACCTCCCGGATTCAAACAATTTTCCTACTACAACCTCCCGAGCAGCTGGGACTACAGGCGCCTGCCACTATGCCCAGCTAATTTTGGTATCCTTGGTAGAGATAGGGCTTCACCAAAGTGGCCAGGCTGGTCTCAAACTCCTAACCTCAGATGATCTACATGTCTTAAGCCTTCCAAAGTGCTGGGATTACAGGCATGAGCCCCCATGCCCGGCTTAAGAACTCTGATATTTAACTACATTTTCTGGACCCAGCAGAGTGTATGGGAAGAGCTGATGTACGTTAAGGTTTTACTTGGAGCATGGGGTACCTGGAGTTTCTGTTGTTGATGGTAATAGTATGAAAAACACTAAAAGGTGAAGCTGTTGCTTATGGTCCCATGAATGGCCACTCTGTGAACACAGTAAACTAGTTTTTATGCAGAGTAACGGGAAATAGTTTAACCCAAAAGCAGCTGTGTTCTCCAAAAGTTTTCCAGAGGAAATGACCAAGAAGTTGTCTACAGTTAGGTAACTAAGAATAAAAATTGTAGACTAGAAAAAATGAGAAATTCCTCCAAATTGTAATATCAACATGAAAACAAAAAATATTACTTCAAACATCAAATCCACAGATGCCATTTTATTATTTTGCCAGCTTTAAAATTCACACTTAAAAACTGAAAATTCTTCGTAGAAACATAAGTAGTGTGCTATATTATAAAAAATTTGAAATTGTTCACTTACAATCAACTCTATGAAAAATTGAATTTCTAAGATACATATTTTTAGCACACTACATTTTTCACACTTTGTGTGAGAATCGAATAAGATTATTTATTTATTTATTTATTTATTAGATGGAGTCTTGTTCTGTCACCAGGCTGGAGTACAGTGTCACGATCTGGGGTCCCTGCAATCTCTGCCTCCTGGGTTCAAATGATTCCCCTGCCTCAGCCTCCCAAGCAGCCGGGACCACAGGCGTGCACCACCACACAGGGCTTATGTTTTGTATTTCAGTAGAGACAAGGCTTCACCATGTAGGCCAGGATGGTCTTGCTCTCCTGACCTTGTGATCCACCCGCCTCGGCCTCCCAAATTACCAGGATTACAGGCTTGAGCCAACGAGCCTGGGTGGTTTTTCTTTTATAAACAAATAAAACCATGTTAACTGATATATTCTTCTCACTTCTGGAAAGTGTAAATCTTTTATTTTAATTAACCAATCTGAAAGTTATATTGATAAGCAAATTCTCTGGTTAAAACCAATTTTTCAGTGCATTAAAAAGTATCAACTTTCTCATCAGAACCTACAGCATAACACATGAAATGACATGGCATATAGGCAACAGTGAGAAACCTGTAGCCCTAACAGAACAAGAAGAAAAAGGGCTGTGATGCATACATAGTTCGAATAAACATAAAAAGTGGGGAAAGAAAAAAAGAAAATAATTAGGAAATTAAAGCAGCAGGATTTATCTTTAAATTCAGCAAGATTCAGCTTTACAACCTGGAAAAAATGTGTCCTTTCCACATGAAAAATGAATGTTATATCTTCATCATTGATTTTTTTTTTTGGACAGTCTCACTGTCACCCAGGCTACAATGCAATGGCACCATCTCAGCTCACTGCAACCTCTGCCTCCTGCATTCAAGCAATTCTTGTGTCTCAGCCTCTCAAATAGCTGGAACTACAGGTGCTCGCCATCACGCCCGGCCAACTCTTGCATTATTGTAGAGTGGGGGTTTCACCATGTTGGCCAGGCCGGTCCTGAACTCCTGACCTCAGGTGATCCACCCACCTCAGCCCTCCAAAATGTCGGGATTACAGGTGTGAGCCACCACACTCAGCTGAAATTTTGTATGTGTGACTCAAAGTTACAACCTAATTTCAGCACAAATACTTCTGCCTTACTGTGGAGCATCTGTTACACAGCAAGCACTGTCATGGTTGATATATTCATATATAAAAACATCCTCATGACTTACAAAACTTCCCTAGCACTTAATGGAACAAATTGACTCAATAATGAATATACATAGTTAATCCAATATTAAGTAGCCCATTTAAAAGCACTGATGTACCCAACAGTTACACAGATTATTTCATAATGAAAACCATAAAGTTTACACTCACTAATACCTAGTACCTATAGTCACTTAATGTCTGGAACACAATAATAATGCAGAAGGCGAGCTTGTTTTGAAAATGGCTGAAACTCAAGCAGTTTTCTTGCTGAACATCAAACTTTATTATTCCAGAAAACTAAGATTTAGATAAAAACATTAAATACTAACCCTAATTTAAATTATGTCTTCAAGTCTATAAAAGGAGATTAGTGTTCTGTGATCAGTTTGAAATTAGGTTTTAGAGAGCTGGTATGAATCTGTTTTCCCAGACCACTGAAAAATGGTTAAAAATTATGGTCATGTTAATAAGGTAACACTTTTTAATTAAGAAAAATACTTATGGAACAAAATTCTGTGAAAATTACTTGGGTCTCTGGTTATGATATAAATTCTTAGAAATTTAAACAAATACTCCTGAAGTTGGAGCTGACATTTATTTCCCAAGAATAATGAAAAGTGAATGAGTATGTTGTTGAAATACAACCTATTATAACATTGCTTTTGGAAAGCTAGTCAATGAGTCAGAATCCAGATCCTTTAGTAGTAGATTATAAAACTGTTTCTGGAAAGCTCATCAATGAGTCAGAATCCAAATACTTCAGTAGTGGAGTCAGCATAATTGTAGCTAATTTTAGCATTTTTGAAAAGCATTTTCTTATTGGCTGAGGAAATTAATGGGGCCTGGACTTGGGAAGAAAAGCTAATTCGAAAAGTCTGTCATAAAAATCACATTTTTTTGAGTCAAACTTTAATAAATACCAGCTGTCAGAATTGAAACTTCACACCAATTCTATTTTATTTCCTATGTAGATAGCACTTATTTGAGGACACATGTCATATATGTGAATTCATGGTCTCATCCCTTGATGCTGGCAGGTCACAGGTCCCTATCAAGGATTATCACATATTCCAGTGAGTGTCATGGTATAACTGCTCTAGCAATAAATGTGAACATGCCACACATTTCTAAAGTATGAACAATCATTTTGACAAAGTGTTGCTTTTTAAAACTGCTAATTTAAAACATCCAATATATGTTCTAAAGAAAAATATTTAACCACTGGAAAGTTTTCCTTGGAGATATATCCTAGCAGGTTGAGACAGAAAGTGAGATATTGGAATGTCTACATTAGTTTGATGGAATACGCATCTGTACTGCAGAGCAGCTGTGTGATGATTCATCAGAGCTGTAAATGTTTCAGAAGAAACACTCTGCCAAATATTTCTGTGTAAGAATTTAGTTATTCATTTTACTACAACTGGATATCTTGCAGTTCCTGTTCTTTCTTTGCTTGGATAACCTGGTAAGCTTGCATTATGCTGGCATCTGAGTAAGCCCTGTTAAAAGATAATATCATGAGAAAGTGGATCTGGAAGAGAAAGGTGAGCAGGATGGCTAGTGAGCATGTGAGAAGGCAAAGCAAGGTGCTAGTTAGATTAGATGGACTTGATGTTAAAGAGGACAAGGGTTATGCTGTATTAATACTTGCTCTACTTGCAGAGCTGTGAAATCCTGGAAACGTGCTCTACTACCTGACCTCACATTAAAAAACTGAAGAAAAGTAAGTACACAAATATTGAAAAGTATTTCTATTAACTACTAAATGTCTGTATACTTATCAGTCTAGATGAGTAATATGTAAAATAGCTCTCTAAAATTGAGATTTGTCTACATAAATAGATATTAATAAAATTTGCCTCAGGTGTATATTGAGACAAGGCTACTGAGGCATTTACATTTGTGACTGTTACTTTACCTTTAATTTTTTTTATATTTTGATATTTCATATTTTGTCTGTCACCTTTTATCTATAGTTGTCCCTCTTTATTCCTTGCACTTTTTCTAAAATTCTCCTTTGCCTTATATAGTAACAGTGGCCTAACTTTTTGATAAATACGTGCTACTTTTCTCTAAATCTTTATTTTCAATTTTTCATTGTGATTATTCCTATGTGAAAGCAAATTTTTATCAATCTAATATTAGAGTATTTTATATTTTAACTGATAAGTTTAAATAGCTTACATCTAAGATGGTTATTCTCTTATCTATGTAACTAATGCCTGCTTAGACAGTTTTCTATTTACCCTAGATTTTCTTTGTCTCTGCCTTTGCCTCCTACCTGCCCTTGTTCTTCTCCCCGTCTCTGCACTCGCCACCTGTTTTTCTAATTTTATTCATTTACTTTTCTTGGTCATATTTACTTTTTTCCTGCTTTTGCCATTAATCACCATGTATCTACACTTTCTGTAGTTAAGCAGAAGGACCTAATTGGTGGACGTTTGTTTTAACAAAGTAGAACAGATTTCTAGCCCCATTCAGAAAATAAACAAAAAAAGAAAAACAAAAACTTCTTTCATACCTCTTTTGAGATTTTTTTTTCACTTTGCTAAAATAAAACAGCCTTTATGTTTCTTTTCCTTGTTTTTTGGTAAGTCTTTAATATTGGCATAATTTTGTGAGTTAAAAATATATTTTTAGTAAATGAAAACTTATGTGGATATTTTGTTTAAAGATTATTTTCATAATTTGTGTGTTTCCCTTTCTATGTATTTTTGTCTTCTGCTGTTTCTTGTAAATGTATATAAAAGCTTCCAACTCGAACTTCAACTTTTTAAGCTTCTGATTCATCTATGGTCACCGGATATAGTACAGGATTACGTTACATTTTCATTTTAAATAAACAACAAATAGCATTTAAGTATAATTTTCAATATTCTAGAATTTAGTAATATTCTCAATATCGCATGGGACAGGCTCATACTGAAAAATTCTTTGTTGTATGTCACCAAGTAATCAAATTTTAAATTGAAATGACATTTCAACTTTATTATTATCCCCCTGCACCTGACAGACTTACTAACAGATCTACTTAGGAAAGTACTTATTCTTGCTATAATTGTGTGGAATCTACTGCATAAGAAACAAACAAACAAAAATTATTTGTGTGTTCCTTTAATATATGGTTCATTTTTCAATAATGTATAATTGTATATTTAAAAAATTTATTTTTATCCTCCTACCCACCTGTTTTTGCTTTTAGATTCCATTTCTTCATCTCAGAGAACACCTAAACCTACTCATTTTTGATTCAACTTTTTATCCTTGAGTATGACCCTTAACTGTGTCTTCCCTGACTACCTCCTAGGATGTGGAACATCCATCAGTGAATTGTTAATATTTTCTGTGAAGTGGTAAAGCAATCTTTAGTTCTTAAGTATAAAGTGATTCTTAGGGGGCAGTTTTGTGTTAATCTTTTCAGGTTTTTAGGAACTTAATGGTGCAATCTAGTATTTTATACCAGTTTCTGCTTTTGGAGTAGTTATATTTCATAGGTATTATGGAAAATCTAACCTCATTCTTGAATACCCCACAGGATAGAGATTGAGATATAAATCTTTCCTCTCATGGATTTGAATAAAAACCTCATTCTGTATTAGATCCTAATATTTGTGGGACATGACTTTCTGTACTGAATTAAACATTTTACCTAAATGTCAGACCCACACTTTCTTTCACCAACTATTTAGGCAGGGAGCCCAACCCCATTGAACACAGAAATGGTCTTTTCCCTGGGAATATGTCTAAATTTACACCTCAGTTGATCGTTTCAATGAGCTGCCAAGTTTAATCTAAAACTAATATTATTGGAGTACAAACCTCAGAGATATTTATTTTCTTAACCATCAGTTTGACTTTCTTTTTAATTTTGTCTTACACTTACAATCTCTGGCTTATATAAGAGTCACTTTTGCAGGTTTTAACTTGGCTGTAGTGAACTAGAAACAAGTGCTTGATTTCTATTGAATAATTTGTCATTTAACAAATAAAACCCTTGACAAAGATATTTTTACTATATCCTTTCTGCCATTGAGGAAGAACATATTTTTGCTTATATTTTCTGGAAGCTTTGCCAACTTTATTTTATTTCCAAGTGTAGGACAGGTATTTTATTGTTTCTTCATTGATCTATATTATTACTATGCTATAAATCATTGGCTGTTTTACATATATTATAAAGACTTTGTTGGGAACAGTCCGCCATATCTGGTCATAGACTGGCCCCAAAACTGGCTATAAACAATATCTCTGCAGCACTGTGACATGCTCATGATTGCTGATGCCCACACTGAAGGTTGTTGGTTTACTGGAATGAGGGCAAGGAAGACTTGGAACATCCAGGGCTCAAAACTGCTTGAGGCATTCCTGAACCACAAACAATAGCATGAGTGACCTGTGCCTCAAGGACATGTTCCTGCGCAGATAACTAATGAGAGCCCATTCCTTTGTCTCTCCTTTTAGTTAATGTATAATGTATAGAAACAATGCTCACCACTGGCTTGCTGTCAATAAATAAGTGGTGAAACTCTGTTCATGGCTCTCAGCTCTGAAGGCTTCTGCCCCCGATTCCCACTCCACACTCTATATCTCTGTGTATGTGTCTTTGATGCCACTAGCACCACTGGGTTATGTTCTCCACAACTGAGCTAGCCTTGGCAAATGGTGCCCATACACGGGGCTAGAACCTGAGCCAAAGCTTCGCTGGAGCAATGGTTGGAGGACGTGGAACTATGCTGGATGACACCCTGTGGTGAGTAAGAAGGGAAGCTCAGAAGCATCAGGGTAACAATGGGACAAGTGTGGGCTCTGGTTCTTTCCACCTTGAAACCTTTTCACACTGGTGATGAGGAGGAAGGAGAGTATAACAAAGTAACAGAAGAGGTGACAGAGCAGGTTTGTTTGCCAGCTAAAGCTAAAGTGGCAAAGGAGAGAAAGGTTTGTCCCTTCCCTTCTGCACTCCCTCGTTATTTTGAAGAAAAAGAATCACCTCACCCGCCAGATCTTTCTTTTCTGGAGATCCCTGACCAAAATGTAGTTGCCCCCGTGACTGTTCAAGCAGCACCTCGAGCGACCACTCTCACTTCTATTCAGGCAGGAAGTCAGCAAGCTAGATGAGAGGGTGGTATAGAGGCTTGGCAGTTCCCTGTTGAGATACACCCCCCAGATCAACAGGGAAATATTGTAGCTACATTTGAGCCTTTTCCTTTTAAATTATTCAAAGAATTTAAACAAGCTATTATTCAATGTGGACCAGGTTCTTCTTTTGTAATGGGACTGTTAAAGAATGTTGCCATCTCCAGTTAGATGATTCCTACTGAATGGGATGCTCTTACTTAAGCTTGCCAGACTCCTGCTCAGTTCTTACACTTTAAAACTTCGTGAGCAGATGAAGCTTCTATTCAGGCTACTTGCAATGCCCAGTCCCAACCTCAAATTAACATAATTGCAGACCAAATTTTGGGGGTTGGCTCTGGGCTAGTTTGTATGCAGAAGTGGTCATGCCGGATGCCATAGAACAGCCTAGAGGAGTGTGCATTACAGCTTGGGAAAACAAATCACTTCAGGAGGAGAAAAATACCCTTCCTTTAGTGATGTAAAACACAGGCCAAAAGAGCCATATGCAGATTTTATAGCTCTGTTACAGGAGTCTCTTAAAAAGGTGATTGCAGATTTGGCTGCTCAGGATATAGTGTTGTGGTTACTAGCTTTCGACAATGCCAATCCTGATTGCCAGGCTGCTCTGCAACCTATTAGAGGGAAAGAATATTTACTTGATTATATATCAAGGCCTGTGACAGTATCAGAGGTAATCTGCATAAAGTTACTTTGTTGGTGCAAGCCATGGCAGGAACGAAAGTGGGCAAAGGAAATATTCCATTTCCTGGAGCTTGTTTTAACTATGGGAAGCATGGTCACACTAAAAAAGAATGTAGAAAAAATCAGCAATTCAGGCCACCAGTTGAGGGAAAAAAGAAAACTACTGAGTCTAGAATATGTCTAAAATGTAAAAAAGGAAATTATTGGGCTAATCAGTGTCACTCTAAGTTTGATTAAGATGGAAATCCGATTTTGGGAAGTGCCATGAGGGGCCCAGCTCAGGGCCTGTATCAAACCAGGGCATTTCTGGCTCAGTCCATTCTTTCACCTCTGTACGATGCCTCTCCCCTGCCACAGACAATAGTGCCACAGTAGATTTATGCTGCACAAAAGCTGTAAGCCTTCTGCTGGGGAACCCACATGAAAAGTGCCAACAGGAGTCTGTGGACCCTTGCCAGTAGGCATGGCAGAATTACTTCAAGGTAAATCTAGTTTAATATCTAAAAGGAATGCAAATACATATAAGAGTCATTGATTCAGATTACAATGGGAAATTCAACTTGTTACATCTACTTCTGTTCCCTGGAAAGCAGAGCCAGGAGAGCACATAGCACATTTTCTGATTGTGCCATATGTGGAAATGGGGAAATGTGAAAATAAACTAACAGGAGGATTTGGAAGCACAAGTAAACAAAGCAAAGCAGCTAATTGGGTGAAGGTTTGGTAGATACAGGAGTGGACATTTCAATCATTTCTCTAGAGCACTGGTGGTTCACGTGGCAAATTCAACCCACTAAATTTAACATAGTTGGAGTTGTTAAAGCCCCTGAAGTATATCAAAGTAGTTCTATTTTGCATTGTGAAGGGCTTGATGGACAACCTAGGAATATTCAACCAATTATAACTTCTGTAACTATTAATGTATGGGGAAGGGATTTATTACAACAATCGGGAGCCCAAGTTCTAATTCCAGAACAATTATGTAGCCCTCAAAGTCAACACATGGTGCATGAAATGGCATGTGTCCCTGGTATGGGACTGGGAAATAATTTGCAAGGTTTGAAGGAATGGATTCAAGGAGAAAGGTAAAGTTCTTGTCAAGGTCTAAGAGATCATTTTTAATGGTGGCCATTATCAGGCCTCTAGAACCTATACCTTTAAAATTGTTAACAGATAAGCCAACTTGGGTAGAACAATGGCCCTAAGTAAAGATAAATAGGATGCTTTGGGGACTTAGTTACTGAACAATTAGAAAAAGTACACATAACTCCAACATTTTCCCCCTGGAACTCTGCAGTCTGTTATTAAGAAAAAATCTGGTAAATGGGTGGGGTGCAGTCACTTATGACTGTAACCCCACAGTTTGGGAGGTCAAGGTGGGTGGATCATGAGTTCAGGAGATCAAGACCATCCTGGATAATACGGTGAAAACCCGTCTCTACTAAAAATACAAAAAATTAGCCATGTGTGGTGGTAGGAACCTGTAGTCCCACCTTTTCGGGAGGCTGGGGCAGGAGAATGGCATGAATCCAAGAGGTGGAGCTTGCAGTGAGCCAAGATCATGCCACTGCACTCTAGCCTGGGTGACCGAGTGAGACTTCGTCTCAAAAAAAAAAAAAAAAAAAATCAG
>NW_026652300.1:3893266-3905098 GCF_009828535.3 Hylobates moloch | reverse complement strand
AACAAACTGGCCTTTAATAGTCATATATTTAAAAGACTGTTTGTTTACTATCCCCTTAGCTGAGCAAGACTGCAAATGGTTTGCATATACAATTCCTGAGGTAATCAATTGCAGCCTGCTAAGAATTTTCATTGGAAAGTGTTGGTATGAGGCATGTTAAACAGTCCAACAATTTGCCAGACTTATGTAGGGCAAGCAATTGAACCTACTTATAAAAAAAATTTCACACTGTTACATTATTCCTTATATAGATGATATTCTTTGTGCTGCCCCAACTCGAGAAATATTAATCCAATGTTATGATGACTTGCAAAATTCAATTTCTTGTGCTGGTTTAATTATAGCTCCTGACAAAATTCTGACTACTACTACTTACACTTATTTAGGGACCTTAGTAAATGACACTACAGTAGTGCCATGGGAAGTAACAATACATAGGGATCAGTTGAAAATATTAAACGACTTTCAAAAATTACTAGGGGTCATTAATTGGATACCACCTGCTCTAGACATTTCTACCTATGCCTTGAGTAATCTATTTTTTATCCTTAGAGGAGATCGTAGTCTCACTAGCCCTCAGCAATTAATAAAGGATGCTGAGGCAGAGTTACAGCCAATTGAGAAGCAAGTGCACAAGGCTCAAATAAATAGAATAGATCCAAAAAAGACTCTAGATTTTTTAATATTTTCAACTCAGCATTCACATATTGGTGTTATTATGCAAGAGCAATATCTGGTAGAATGGATTTTTCTTCCACGTACTGATTCATTGACTTTGACTCCTTATTTGGATGGAATTGCTTCTGTGATAGGAAACTGGAGAGCTTGGATTGTTATATTACATAGATATGATACTGGAAAAATTTTTGTTCCCCTTACAAAGTCACAAACACAGCAAGCTTTTATAAATGGTCTTAGTTTACAAACCCATTTAGCTGACTTTGTAGGTATTTTTGATAACCATCTTCTGAAAACAAAATTATTTCATTTTTGATATTAATTAATTGGATTCTCCCTAAAATAACTAAATTTAAACCAGTTGAAAATGCTGAAAATATCTTCACAGATGGCCCTAGTAATGGTAAAGCTTCTTATTCTGGCTTAAAAGGTAAAGATTTGCAGATGCTCGGTACTTCAGCTCAAAAGGCGGAGCTTGCAGCTGTAATTCAGGTATGGACTGCTTTTAATATGCCTATTAATCTCATTTCTGATTCTTCATATGTCATTTATTCTACAAATTTAGTTGGAAGTGCTCAGCGCAATTCCACACAGATGAGCAACTGATGACTTTATTTACCCAATTACAAACAACAACTAGGAGTAGAATGCAGCCTTTTTACATTACTCATATTGGAGCTCCTACACCTTGTCCAGGACCTTTGACTGCAGGGAATCAAATGGCTGATGGCCTAGTTGCTACTAGAATATCCAGTGCCTGACACTTTTACAATTTAACCCATGTTAATGCCTTTAATCTCAAATTCAGATACAGCATTACCTGGAAAGAGGCTAAAGCTTTTATCCAGCGATACCCAACTTGCCAAATGGTGCATTCTTCATATTTTACAGGAGGAGTTAATCCTTGAGGATTGGAACCTAATTCTCTTTGGAAAATGAATGTCACACATATTCCCTAATTTGGGAGATGAGCTTAGGTACATGTATGTATGGACACCCTTTCTCACTTTGTCTAGGCTACAGGCCAATTAGGAGAGTCTTCTTCCTGTTAAATGTCACCATTTGCAGTGTTTTGCAGTGATGGGCATTCCAGCTTCTATTAAAACAGACAATGCCCCAGGCTATACTAGCCAAGCTCTAGCTACATTTTTCTCTATATGGAATATTAAAAACATTACTAGTATCTCATATAATTTTCAAGGACAAACCATAGTGGAAAGAATGAATCTCTTTCTGAAACAGCAGTTGCAAAAGCAAAAGCGGGGAAACAGGGACTATGGGACACCACATATGAAGTTGAATCTAGCATTACTGACTCTAAATTTTTTGAGCCTGTCTAGTGACCAGATGCTATCAGCAGCTGAACAGCATCTACAGAAGCCAGTTGCAAAGACAGAAGCAGAAAAACTGGTTTGGTGGAGAGATCCAATGACAAAACTTGGGAAATAGGTAAAATAATAAATAACATGGGGTATAGGTTATGCTTGTGTTTCTCCAGACCCGAATCAACTGCCAACGTGGGTGCCATTGAGACATTTAAAGCCCTTCTATGAGCCAGATAGCCAGGAAGACATTTTGGGAAGATCCCAAAGACCCACCGGCTTTAATGTTGTCCAAGTTGATGCTGAAGAGGACCCCAACTATCACGAACAACACCCATCGAATGCAGCCACCTACCTGGGGAAAGAAGCTGTCACAGATGGCAGAAGACAACCTGAGGAAAGTGGGACAACTAGCCGCAATGAGTAATTTCATGATAGCTATCGTAGCAGTGATCACCATTGCCGTGAGTATTTCTTTAGCAAGGCTGACACAGTTACACATGCTTTCTGGTCTCAGTATTTATCGTAATAAATCTGCTGCTATAATTGAGGCATATCAGCCTCAAAAACCTATTTGTAAACAGAGTTAGACGTGGCCAGAAAAAATGAACATGCTTGTTTGGGAAAATTGCACTGCAGAGCAGGCACAGGTGCTGTGCAACAATTCCTATGGAATCATTATTGATTGGTCCCCTAAGGGGATGTTTAGCTTAAATTGCACTTCTCAGTCTGCAGGCCATGACCACACTATATTCACCTGGTCTGAACAAAATTGTCAGATTGTAGAAATGGTAAGAATTATGGCAAGAGTTCCTCTGGAAACATGGCAGTATAATGGGCACCTCAACCTCAAATGATATGGGCTGCTCTAGGAGCTAAACATAAGGATTTGTGGAAACTATTGATGGCTCTTAATAAGATCAAAATTTGGGGCAGAATAAAAAAGCATCAAGAAGGACACTCTACAAACATGTCTTTGGATACTGTAAAATTAAAACAGAACAAATATTTAAAGTATTCCAGGCACAACTGACCTCTGAATAAAATCTCTCAAGCACTATGACATGTTCATGATGGCTATGATACCCATGCTGAAGGTTGTGCATTTACCATGAAGGCAAGGAACACCTGGCGCACCCAAGGCAGGAAACCACTGGAGGTGTTCCTGAACTACAAACAATAGCATGCACAATCTGTGCCTCAAGGACATATTCCTGCTGCAGATAACTAGTGAGAACCCATCCTTTTGTCTCCCATTTTACTGAATCTATAATCCATAGAAACAATGCTTATCACTGGCTTGCTGTCAATAAATATTTGGGTAAAACTCTGTTCATGGCTCTCAGCTCTGAAGGCTGTCATCCCCCTGATTCCCAATCTGCACTTTATGTTTCTCTGTGTGTCTCTTTAATTCCTCTAGCGCCACTGGATTAGGGTCTCCACAACCGAGCTGGTCTCAGCAGAGTTCTTTGAGATTATTTAATTTTGGTGAAGACTTTATTTTATAAAGTCACTTTATGGTAGGTAAACTATATCATGTCATTCTCTGTTATTGTATCTTCCCATGTTTTGCGTTATGAGATTTAGTTTGCATGGTACTTTAAAAGCCATTCTAAAACTTTCACTTGCTAGGATTTCCAGTTACAATGCAATGCTCCAGTGTTTCCCCTGAACAACTAAAACACTACAAATATAATGACAAAAACAAGGACAGACTCTGAAAGTAGAAAGAGGAAGACAGTTTGTCTAGGGACTGTAGGACTTGAAGAGTGATAACATGGTCACTTTACTGGGTTTTCCTGTTGTCTTCCATATATCCCAGATGATGGACTGTGAAAGTTTCCATTCCAGAATCTGCAATAGGAACAGATAAAAAGGGCTTCAGGAAAATCCTGTTCTCCTTCAGCCAAAGGACCAGGAGAGGATGAGCTAACCACACACAATCTCACAAAACACTTCTATGGGTAATAACCAAGCAATTCCAGACTAATGCTACCAGAAAACAAACAAACAAAATGAACACACAAACAAAAGACTAGTATTGCCATTTCTATGGAGCCATGTACAGAGACAATCTTCTCACAGGTAAGTGATGCTCCGATTCCCTGTAAAGTCAAAGTAGGCAGAAAATCTTTTTTTTTTTTTTTTTTTTTGAGATGGAGTTTCTCTTGTTGCCCAGGCTAGAGTGCAATGGTGCAAAATCTCAGCTCACTGCAAGTTTCGCCTCCCAGATTCAATCAATTCTCCTGCCTCAGCCTCCCGAGTAGCTGGGATTACAGGCATGTGCCACCACACCCTGCTAATTTTGTATTTTTAGTAGAGACAGGGTTTCTCCATGTTGGTCATGCTGGTCTCGAACTCCTGACCTCAGGTAATCTGCCCGCTTTGGCCTCCCAAAGTGCTGGGATTACAGGCATGAGCCACCATGCCCAGCTGGAGAGAATCTTCTATCACCCTCCTGGAGAAAGCAGAGAAGAGCATTCCAATTCCCTTATTTCAGCAGAGTCTGAGAGCAAGCTGAGCATCCAGGTCCACCCAACAGCAGCAGTTTTAAAGAGACACAGCTAAGTCAGACTGATTGCACTGTGTGATTTGCCTGCCCTCCCCACTACCCTTCTCTACCATATCCTGTAAGCAGGCTTCAGTGGGGAGTTAACCATCTACCACCACCCATCCTCCCAGGAAATGAACAGTTGAAATAACTCTAAACTACTCAGCACTCTGCTATTTCCCCACACTACAGGTCAGCAGGACCCCAAATTAGCAACTGTACCATCTACAACTGCTCCAAAGAACATGAAATGTTTTGACATGCATTTAAACAAAAGAAAACACGTATGAGATCTGTATGCTGAAACCCATATACAACACTGGTTAAAGAAATCAAATGGAAATAATGAGAGATACACTGTGTTCATGGATATGAAGATGTAATATATCCTGTTAATTTTACCCAGCTTGATCTATATATTGGATGCAATTCCTATCAATATCTCAGCAAGAATTTCTGCAGGCAAAGCAAACCTACTCACTAAGATAGCTAAGACAGTTATGAGTATATAAGTATATAGTGGGAGAAATACATCAACATTTCAAAGAATTAATTACATAGCTAAAGTGATCATAACAGTTTGACAAAGAGATAGATTCATGTAAAAATGGAGCAGAAAGGAAAGCCCAGGAATAGAGTCACACTGATGTAGATATGACCAACTGATATGACACAAATCTGGCAAGCAAAAATCAGTAGAAGAAAAACAGTCTTTCAACAAATGGTGCTAGGGCAAGTGGACATCCATCAATTTAAGAAATAAAGCCTTAACATAAAGCTTACTCTACAGAAATTAACTCAAAATCACTCATGAACTTCAATGTAATATAAAATTATAACACATTTTATAAAACATTTTCAGAAAAAAAAGAATCAGAAGAAAATTCAAGCCTCTTAGTTGTAAACGTTATTACATTTGATACCAAATGCTTAAGCCATAAGAGGAAAACTGATCAACTGGATCGAATCAAAATTAAAAACTGCTGCTCTGTGAAGGATCTTATGAAGAAACTAGAAAGCCAATCTGCTACAGAAAGCTGCCGATAGCTGCAGACAATGGGAGGAGAGCACTACCCTGTCTGCTGAGAGCAGCAGCTGCAGCAGAGAGCTTCAGAGACCTGAGGAAACATCTAAATGACTTGCCTACAGAGAGGAGCCTCCCTCTCTAGAGTGAACACACCATGAGAAGACTTGCCTATAGAGAAGAGCTACCTACTCTTTTGTGAGGTATTGTTCCTCACAAGAGGGCAATAGCTTTGGGGGTCCCTCACCCAAATGACGAGTGAATAAAGTATAAACTGACACATAGATATTATGCTTTGCCAGTCCAGCTGAGTGTCCGAGAGCCTGCATACCAAGAAAAGCTTGTCACTGCAGCCGGCCCAGATCAGCTCGCCATCCAGGCATTTATTTAGTATACAATTAACAAGAGAAACTCTGAGTCAGCACACTTGTGGAGAAGTAACATGACTAAGAGAGTTGTTCTATGAATGATTAAAGCTCAGGTACCGTGGTCTAAAGCAAATTCCATTTAAGGGCAATATCCTTGGTTGACCTTCCTCCAAGAGGGCAATCTGGCTTAAAGGTTGGTTAATGGAGGTAGGGTAAACAGACTTAGCTAGGGAAGCCTCTATTATCCCTAGTGTTTATGCTATGACCTAATGCTCTAAGGTAAGAACTGGCTGCCTTCAGCCTGTTCAATTATAGAAGCTATGTAACCTTTTGGCCTTTCAAAAGCTTGTAGCTATTCCTATATATTTCCCTAATATTTCCCTTTAATATTTCTGCCACCATCCTGAGTGAATCTCAACACTTTGAACCACTTTAAGACTAAATAGAACTCTTCTTCTTTATCCTTCACTTGTCTGTGTACCTCATTCTTCCTGAACACAGGGCAAGAACTCAAGCAAATGTGTCATGGCCACAGAGGTTTCTGGCAAGAAAAATTGACATCACAAATGATCCCGTAACAGTAGCACTAACATTTCTCTGTGAGATTTCTGTTTGAAAGTTAAATATTTGGGCCACTGTTATGAGACTCTGGACCATAGTATGATGCCCTATTTGTTCTTTGTAGCTGGCTTTGTCTGATACCACCCAAAGAGAGGACAGTGTATGCTTGTCAAGTAGGGGCACAATTCCAAATTCCCTTCTTCACTTCTTTTGACACCCAAGGCAGTGCTCCTCATTACTGATAAATAAATATGCAGATTCCAGCTTCAACCTGGGCGTTACTTGTACCTCCCTGGCTAGAAGTGGAAGGGTGTCTTGTTACCACTTGGCAGGGTTGAAAACTAGCTCTCTACTTTACCTTCTCTGATTCCACTCCAGCAGAGGGTTGGGGTGGTTCATTACTGCCTCGTAGTCTGTATGTTCCAACTTAAACTTTGTTGTCCTGGGTAGGTTTATTGATTTGCTTTATTTTGTGTTGTAATGTTTGACTGAAGTAGGATTGCTATTGTAAAACTATTTTTGTCATAGTAAGATGTCCCTTCTGTAGCCCTGTGGCTATAGAATTTGGGCTTTGGAGGACATTTTTGACTGCACCTATTTACATTTTTGGATACCAGCTCCTTCAGGATCAAGTCTATGATAACACTAGGCAAAAAGAATCCAGGGAATTCATCCATCTTATCACTTGTTGCATCTTAAATTTCCTCAGCAGTTGATCTTCTTGCTCCATATTTCACTCTTATGTTTGCTTTATATGTATGTGTGTGTGTATATATATATATCTCACTCAGGGATATTAATTGTATTTATGTGGGGGGAAAGTACACCTGCTGCATCTACTTTATTACTGAAGTGATGACTCAAAAAGAAGAATGTCCATGATGGTGCTTTTGGGCATACAATTCAAAGTAATTTTTGTTGTTGAATCACTTTAAGCTAGTTTAACCAAGATAGGGAGAGAATACTTAAGAAGGTACAGTGTCTTTGTTTGAATCCTAGAGGAAGCTTGGATAGTTTCTGAGTTTGACTGCTCTGTGATTGGTTACATTAAAATCTTATCAGGATATTCCTCAAAATACAAAGAACTTGCAGAGGGTGGGAATGGACAGACATTCTAATCATGCTGATCACTTTATGTTTTGCATTTGCTTACTATTTTTCCTCCTTCACCCTCCCACTCCTCCTCCCTGTGCTTGTTTTATTGTTGCTTTTGTTGTTTGTTTGACACTTGCCTTAATCTGGCCCTAAACGTACAATAATGTATTCCACATTTTAACCTGTCTCTTTCCATCTTTCATTATTTTATCCTCCCTTTATAAAATGTCATTTTCTTTTTTCTTTGTCTTGCTGTTCACACAAGTTAAACTTTTCACTTTTTATTGTATTTGGTATTAGCCTTTTTATTGTTGTTGATTCTTTTGAGATAAAGTCTCACTCTGTCACCTAGGCTGGAGTGCAAAGGCAGGATCTCAGCTTACTGCAACCTCCACCTCCTGGGTTCAAGCAATTCTCCTACCTCAGCCTCCTGAGTACCTTGGATTACATGCACCCATCACAATTCTTCACAATTTTTGAATTTTTAGAAAAGATGGGGTTTTACAACGTTGGCCAGATTGGTCTCAAACCACTGACCTCAGGCATTCTACCCATCTTGACCTCCCAAAATGCTGGGATTACAGGCCTGAGCCACCATCCCTGGCCAGAAATTTTTTAAAAAGCATTCTTCATGTTAACTGTTTAATTATGTCTATCAGACAAGCCTCTGAAAATCCACTTTGAGAATTAAAAAGTTAATACCATGTGGACATACATGAAGTGACCTTTGTCTTGTGTCATGGTCTGCCAGGAAAGGAAATAGGATTCCCCATGTAGACCACTGATTCTAAACTTTTCTACTTATGCACAACTTGAAAATATATGCATATGGTAAGACGGCACCATAGGTTTCCACCCTGAGGAATCTGGGTGTCCAAATACATACTCCATTCCAATTTCAGCTGTCCCAGAAAACTGAGTGATGAATCTTGTCAGGCCTTAGCTTATGAACCCAAAAGTTGCATAATTTAACAAATCCACAGTGAATGCTGCTTCTGTACAGCTGAATCCCCAGTGTAACCCATTTCAACCCAACAACTGGGAATCTCTACTGCAAACAAAAGAAGGAGTGGTAAGGATACAGCCAGTTCTTTCAGACAATGACCTGCCAGTCAAGGCAAAAGATGAAAAGGAATTTTTAGAAGCAGAGAAAAATCATAACTAGCCCTAAAAAGAAAGTGTGATAGTTGAAGTGATAAGCAGTGATGCTAGTCTCAGTAAGTCAAAATTATTGCATCTCTAGTGAACAATACTTTGACCTACTCTTTTACAAAAAGTTGTGGTGAGGAATGAAGAATAAAAAGTAATGCCACAACACCAAGAGTGTTCATTTTTTATAATGAAAATGAATTTGACGTTGTAAGTCCACAGTCAACATTGACTAATTCACACACATACATATATGTATTAGGTACTTTATTACATCAGTGCTGGGTGTCCAAGACAGACGGACAAGAAAACTAATGTGATAGATAAGAAGCACCTCCTGGAAGGAGTGATGTCTGTGTTGCAGGAGTCTTAAGTAGGGAAATAAGGAGAGAGGTTTTATCTTAAAGAAAAAAATGGGACCCAAGTTACCAGATGGGAAAGGGCATGGCTGAAAGTGGAGTTGTCTGAATGTTGCTCCAAATGGACTGTGGTGAAACAAAAAGACATGAAGCTGAAAGGAAACAAATACCAGGTCTGGAAGGGATTTGTTCAGTCATGCCGAGGATCTGGGCTCAGAATCTGAAAGGTATTAAATGATGACAAAAGCAATTAAATCTGACTTTGTATGGAGCATGAAACCAATGTGATGAAAGTCTGAATTATAGGTAGGGTTTCGTGGCTTAAGCTTGTAATCCCAGCATTTTTGGGGCCCAAGGTGGGTGGATCACCTGAGGCCAGGAGTTCAAGACCATCCTGGCCAATGTGATGAAACCCCATTTCTACTAAAATTACAAAAACTAGCTCAGTCTGGTGGGCATATCTAATTTTACCTACTCAGGAGGTTGAGGCACAAGAATTGCTTGAACCCAGAAGTTGAGGTTGCAGTGAGCTGAAATAATGCCACTGTTCTCCAGCCGGGTAACACAACATGACTGTCTCAGAGAAATACACAAGCAGCAAGGAAATGTGCACTAGAAAACATGAAAGGTGGACTCTGGCAGGAGGTAATTAAAGGTGTAAACATGTTGGAATGCTGTTATGTAAGATCAAAAAGGTGTACCGTTAATGCCAGCTGTAAAATTCCACCATGTGCTGACCATGATGCAATCCATGATCATAATATGGTGTAAACTTTATTATTCAAGCGATGACACAAATAATTCTGATCACGGTTACTGAGCTTACTTTGTATGGACATAGGTGGAATGACCTTTGAACTGCAAAGGTCAGTTCAACTGCAATGAAGAAAATCTTTGCCAAGTAAAATCCAAGTTCAAAATAACCAGGGAAATGTAATTGAGAAAATACTGAAGTATATCATTTGTGTTAACCTTTCTCCAGATTTTTCCTCTGTATGTGTATATATGTCTGTATGTGTTTATGTGTCTATACCCTTTGTGCCATCCAAATTTATGCCCTCATTTGATTTATGCCAGGCTACTTAAAGAAGTCACTTATTACTTTTTCCTAACTCCACTTGCTTCTTTTCCCTTGCTTGCTGTCATTGTTTGGTATGTTCCCTCCAAATTTCACATTGACATTCTGTGTCCATTGTGATAGTGTTGGGAGGCAGGACTTTTAAGAGGTGATTAACCATGTGGTTGCAAATTCATGACTGAATTGATTATATTATCTGGAGAACAAGTTAGTTATTGTGTGAGTGGGCTTTGGATCAAAGGAAGAGTTTGGCCCTGATTTTCTGTTTATTGCATGCCCTTCAACATATGAGGCCAACCTGCCATGTTGTAACATAGATAGAAGATCCCACCAGCTGCAGCCCATTGGAATTCCCCATCTCCAGAACCATGAGCAAAATAAGTCTTTTTACAAGTTACCCAGGCAGTGGTATTGTGATATTTGAGCAGCAAATGGACCCAAACACTTCATTATTTCTTCCTCTAGAGAACTAAATTAGTTAACTTAAAAGGTGCATGTCAAATTTCCTTTCAAATGGCCAAAAAGCCTATACATATTTTTTGTAAAGTAGTACAATAGCTTGCCACTGAAACAAAACACCATTTTGCTCTTAACCATACTTTCAGAAATAAAGAAAAAAATATAAAAGTAAACATGCAATTTTATTTTCAATAAGATAATTGCAGAAATTTTTATGGTTTTTTTTTTTGTCAATGTAAATTTTAGTCTCTGTTGTCATGCATAATCTGGTACTCATTTAATGGAAGATCAGTTGTAATTAGGGTGATATTTGTCCAGTGGAGATGGTTGAAGAGCTGGCTTTGAACGAGGGGTAGCTTATATATCAGCTATCATAGGCATTTGCAACCACGGGTTGCCTGCTGGTAGCAGGTTATGATATGGAGCCGCATTGACTGATACCACAGGATATCTTGTTGGAACAGCAGATGGTTCCACTGTCAGCCTGAAATTACGGTTTTATAAGGGAGATATGATGCAGTATTTAGAATTTGTGGTTGTAATAAAATTCACAGTGTTGCCATTTGCTTGCATGTAGGTGCTATGAGACTGCATATGAATAGTGGTCAACTGATTTAAAATAGCGTGTTGATCTGTTGCAATTTGTTCTGATGGCCCAACTGAGGTTGAAGGTGAGGGAAGAGGGAAACCACTTCTAATTGGGACAAGTGAACTAGCAATTATCTGTCTGACAGAAGATTCCCTTGTTAGAAACATATTTAAATTTTTAGAGGTTGAAAGTAAACTTTCTCCACTAGCTTCAGCAGCTAAGGCAGAATTATGATTATTATTGTTCACCCCTGCGCTAAAATGCTTCTTGTTGAAATCTTCATTGAATAATTAGACATAAGTGAAACATTTTTAACACCAATTATTCTTTTCACTCTAAAAGTTGGGGACAGCCACGTTTGAAATTTGGATTATAATAGAACTTTAACTAAAACCCGCTTGTAGTCCCAGCTACGCGGGAGGCTGAGGCAGGAGAATGGTGTGAACCCCAGGGGGCGGAGTCTGCAGTGAGCAGAGATCGCGCCACTGCACTGCAGCCTGGGTGAAAGAGTGAGACTCCTTCTCAAAAAATAAAATAATAAAATAAAATAAAAAAATAAAATAAAATAAAATAAATAAAATAAAATAAAATAAAATAAA
>NW_026652300.1:3807338-3888525 GCF_009828535.3 Hylobates moloch | reverse complement strand
TATACATACGTCTCTTCAAAACATTTTTCATCATATCAGAAAAATAAATAATGATTTTATTTGCTGTCTGTAATTATCTGACAAATGTTAATGATGTAAGAGATTTTAAAAGCAAGTGATTTACTTGTAAGGATATCACAAAGAATGTGAGATGTAAAAAAGAAAATAACAATAAAAATAATAACAAGAAGAAAATGTTATAAGAAAAGTAAATATGTATGTGTGTCTAAGCAGCAAATTTTTTTTATTTGGCTCCAAGGGCCAAATCTCTATTTAAAAAAAAAGATTTTGTAAGGAATAATCTTTGTGTCCCACAAATAATGGTATCATTTTTAAACAGGACTTGAATTTGTGAAGTAATTTTAGTACTGAATAAAATAACCATGCCCTATTTACAGTAAGAATTTTTATGTGTTCATGGCTGAAAGTTGATATATTAAAATTCGAACTCCTTGGCATTGGTAGGTGTCGAATACGTGTGGAAGAAATAAATATAATACTGGTATTTCTCATACTATAGGAGGCAGTTCTCTCATACTGGAAAAAGGTGTCATTGTTAGAAGATTGTCTTGGTTTAATATAGTTTAGATTTTGGGTTTTTTTCTCGGCTTAATTCAGAATTTTCCATATTAACATTTTGTAACAAAAATGTTCACATCAGTAAACTCGTTGTGAGGATAAAACAGGTGCTCCTACCAGATGGATGTGGTTCATTAATTTTAACAATGTTTTTAATTTAAAAAATGTGAAATTAAAATATTTTAAAATTTTTTTTGCTTTTCCAGGAAATTTTCATGTTGCTCTACCTGAAGGGAGTACAGGCTTCTTTTGTGATGGAAGGGGATAAATGACTACTGATAGCAGCAAAAGATGGGGCATGGGTGTGGAGAAAAAAGGGAGTTAATAGGAGGATCAGAAGATGAAATCACACTAAATGTAGGACTGTCTAAGTCAAATCATGGTTGAGCGTTTTGAGAAACTAACATGAGTAACTATGTGGGGAGGAAGAATGCCTTGGTGTTTTCAGGGGGAGATGACTCAGCTAAAGATGTCCCCTGACTCCAAATTGCAAAGCCTACCTTTAGTCATAAAAAGGCAAGAAAATAAGAAATTTTATATGAAAAACATAAATGTAAAATAGGCTGTATCCACTTAGCTATGTAAAAGAATAAGATGTCTGTGTGATCTCCTTAGTGGCAGCCTGTGATACCCACGTTCTTGCTACGTCAATCTCCCAATTAGCTGGTTCTACAGGAAAAGGCCAGTAGACTCAGATAATTTTTCAATTTATTTAATTATTTTAATATATTTTAGAGACAGAATTTTGCTGTGTTGTTCAGGTGGCCTCAAACTCTAGGCCTGAAGTGATCCACCCACCTTCGACTTATAAATTGCTAAGGCTACTGGAGTGAGCCACCATATCTTTCTAATTTTTGAAAACTTTTTGTAGAGATGATGTTTCACTATTTTGCCAAACTGGGTTCAAAATACCTAGCCTCAAGCCTTCTTTTTGCCTTGGCCTTCCAAATTATTGGAACTACAAATACGAGCCACAAAACCTCATCTAAAATATGCCATATTTTTAAATTATCACTTAATCTTTTATCTAGTAAAGGTAAAGCTTCATACTTAATGATAAAGTGGAATAAGGTGTGATACAAATTTATTGGAGTAGGAGCAAATTTTTAAATAATAATCACACATTTAGATTAGACAATTTTAAGTTTACTAAGAATCCTCTCACAATGACTACAAAAATGTTTATTGTATATTTAAAATTTGAAATAATATTTTTACAGTTAGGAAAATGTAAAGCAGTATAATAGACAAGCAAACCAATTATAAGTTCCATATGAATAAAATCCAAAGCCACATACCAGTCACTGGCAGGAACACAAACTACTTTTTTTAAATGTAAAATCCAGGGGTGATGAGGAATATAGCAGCAATCTGTATGCTAGTCAGGGTAATTTATTTTGATTCAGGCAGAAAAATATTTCTGCCCTTTAGATAAAAAGTGCATATACAATCCAAATCAATTGTATTTTCAAGCTCTTAATAAAACGTTTGTTAGGTAAGACTAGTTTGTAGTGATTATCTTGCCACTTCACTAACCCATATTGCAAACTAATGCTTGAGGAAAAAATAATAATTCATGTAATAAATGCTCTTCATATTTCCATACATTAATATCCACTATTCTAAGGTACAGGTTATCTGTACTTCAAAATAGCTTAAACAGAAAGACAACACATTGACATAAATTAAGGCTAATGATCCCATGAAAAAAGGTAAAAGAAGACTGAAGAAAAGTATTAAAACACATGTTGATGCTGACACCTTGTAAAGAATTCTACAAGCCAAGAACACATTATTTTTATTACCAAGAAGCTAATTTAAAAGGTTACCATGAGCAGGGTTTAAATAAGCAGCATTACAAGTAAGCAGTTCTTTCACAAACTGCAAATACTCTCAACTTTATTACATTCATTTATACATAAATGTCACATTTTGTTACTATACACTTCTCTCAAAGACTGGTGACATGATGATGTGATGTGATCTTGCAAGAGTTAGCCATAGTATGCATATTACCATCTCATCATCTCATTTATCATTTCCATTTGTTTATTCTTTAAAAAGTATATAAGCATTTTACCATCTCTTCTGCCATCTATATGACTTGCACTTCACTGTGTGATCAAATACATTTATGTACTCTCCACCAAAACACTGATTTTTAAATTTTTTTATCATCATCGATTTTAAATTTCTGTTAAATCTTCATAATCAGGTTTATACCAGTAATCTCAGTCATCATTCCACCATTTTTTGAATAATATAAGAATAATAATGCCCATTGCTTGCTTGACCACTGTTTACAGGCACACCTACAAGTCTGTATTTTGGGATCTTTGTAGTTTTATTTTCAGATTATTCTTTCTGTTGAATCAACTGATTTTCTGATTTGACATTATTCTGTTCCAGCTTTGCAATGCCTGCTACTGAGTAAGGTCCCATATCCAGCTCCCAAAGAAATTCATAATAATCACTGAACATAATTGCACATTTTTTTAGTCATACTGAAATCATTTGCGTTGGCCACAAAAAGAAAAGGCAATTACTTAAATAGCAAGGTCTTAATTGTGTTAACATACTACAAACAGAAAACATGTATAAATGTTCTCATTTCCTGAGCAAACATTAAAACTATTTAATGATAATTTTTAAGTTTATAATCTTTTTAATTTATTTATAAAAATATAAGTAAATAATAATTAACATCATTGTAGATATGTCATAACTAACTTAAGCAATACTTTCTTACCAAAGCTTAAAATATTTATATATAGTGATCCTTTGGTGTCTGTAGGGGATTGGCTCCAGGACCCTCTTAAATAGTAATATTTGTGTCTACTCAAGTTTCTGATTTACAATGGTTCAGTATGTAAATATAATGCACACACATCATCCTGTGTAGTTTACTTTATTTCTACATAAATAATTAATAAAACGTAAATGCTATGTGGACAGTTATTATACTCAAATGGATTTTAAATTGGTTACTTTTTACTGTAGTATTCGTATTTTTTGTTTTTGTTTTCAAACATTTTAGTATATGTTTACAGAAATCTATGTTTGCAGAACCTGTTTGTAAAAGGTCTCTTATTTGTTGCAAATTAGAAAACATTACTGACACAGACACTGATTGTTATGTCGTTCCCTATAGCCACTACTATCTGTGTTATTTCTCTAATGTTTTCTTTTACGTAATGAAGCAGAATTTGATGTAAGTAAACTAAAGATACATAATAAGCAATAATAATAGCAACTAAACTTATAGTGCTTAAAGACCAGGTAATACACTAAGATAGCACACATATTAATAAATTTAATCCCCACTGTTCTTTCTTTTTGTGTGACAACATTTTACTCTCTTCACCTAGGCTGCAGTGCAATAGCATGATCTTGGCTCACTGCAAGCTACGCCTCCCAGATTCAAACGATTCACCTATCTCAGTCTCCTCAGTAGCTAGTATTGCAGGCATCTGCCACCACGTCTGGCTAATTTTCATATTTTTAGTAGAGACGGGGCTTCACCCTGTTGGCAAGGCTTGTCTCACTGTCTTATAAAAAGCTAGAACCTATATATAATTACTTTAAAAGGTGTGGATTAAGAGTGGCAAGTAGGGTGAAAAGAAGTTGTTCCATGTCTCAGAGGTGTAAATAGCAGGCAGTATGATGTTAAAAAATAAACCGTAATTTAAATGGCAGCTAAGTGCAAGACAATGCAGGCAGCTTAGAGGTGAGACGTTATGAAGGTCAAGAAGGACACACATGTTATAACATATGACATCTTCAAAGACATTTTACCATTACATCTCCCAATCAAATTGCAAAGAAATAAAATTAGCTGGTTAGGCCTAAAGAAAGAAATCTGTTTGTGAAACTACAAGTGGTTGTTAAAATCTGTTGTAACGCCATAAACATAAGGAAGTTTTGGCTTCAAGAGATTATCTATAGCAGAAAAAAAATAATGATTTCTTCTATCCATGCTTCACGATTCAATCATTAAATTGCAATTTATTTTAAAGCATGGATGCAAACAATCTGGGAGATTCTTTTACATCCACAATTATTCATCTAATAAGAATAACTTTTTTTTTTTTCCTAGTCAGTCACTCTATTTCTCAGTAACATTGCCTTAAACCAGTTATCATCTTGACTACCTCTCTGATACCACTAAAACAGTAGAGAGAAAACAGAAGTTAATTTTGTGGGTGAGCACAAACACTTCTAATGTCTTTTGATTGTGTTCATTGAGATAATTATTTTTTTCAAAACTGAACAAAACATGATTTTTATCACATTTTAAAATGATATGGATTTCCACCTTTCATTTGATATACCGTTCCAAAGAATCAGGAAGATTTTGATGACTGTTAATGTCCACACTTAAAGTTGTAAAGGATTTCTCACTTTTGTATCAAAATATATTATTTAAAACATAAATTATAAAACGTATTCTTTACTTTTTTTCCTGTGAAGACAGGTTCTTTCTTTGTCAGTGAAGCTAAAATGTAGTGGCACAATTCCAGTTCACTGTGGTCTCAAACTCTTTGGCTTGAGCTGCGGATCTCCAGCCACAATCCATCTGTGTCTTGTTAGGAGCTGGGCTACACATCAGCAGGTGAGCTATGATCAAGCATGGAAGGTTTATCTCTATTTAAACCACTATGTAGGGTTCACATTACTGCCTGAGATCCACTTTCTATAAGATCAGTGGCAGCATCAGATTTTTAGAGAAGTGAGGGCTCTACTATTAATTGCATATGGGAGAAATTTAGGTTTTGCACTCTTTATAAGAATCAAAAAACTGATCACCTGTAACTGTCTCCCATCACCCACAGAGAAAACCATCAAGATGCAGGAAAATAAGTTCAGGGCTCCCACTGATTCTACATTATGGTGAGTTGTATAATTATTTCATTAAACATTATAATGTAATAATAACAGCAGTAAAGTGAAAAATCAATGTAGGGCACTCAAATCTTCCCAAAACTGTCTCCAAATCCCCAGGTCATGAAAATCTTGCTTTCACAAAACCAGTCCCTGGTGCCAGATGTTTGCAAATGATCACACAAAGATACATGCACACATAAATTCTTAAGAGAAAGTTTTGAAGACAGAAGTTCAAAGTGTTATAATAATTTGAAATAACAAGAAGAGAAATGTTGACTAGATTGCAGAAAGAGAAATGTTTTGAGTAGATAAAGCTAATGAAAATAAATTGTTGACACAAGAAAAAAGGAGAGTGAGAGACGGGAGGATAGAGAACTGAAATAGGTAAGTTAGAATTATATATGCAATGGCTTATAGTTTAGCTATGAAATTTAGAAACATACTGAATGATATAATGGGGAGCCAGTGCATTACAGGTGCACTAATGACTTTTAAAAGAAATGTAAGCAATATGCTAATACATAGAAGGGGAACTGCTATGAGTGAAACAGAAGGCAGCCCAGATATCAGAAGATCCCTTTTTCTTCCAACATCTGAACTATTGAAGAAATACCTTCTTGAAAAAACACTAAACTCTTTTGAGTGGGTGCAGTTTCTTGTACAAACTAGAAAGCGCTATATGCTACTTTTGAGGGGGTGCAGTTTCTTGTACAAACTAGAAAGCACTATATGCTACAGTAAATAGTAAAAAGTTGTGCCTGTGTTTTATTACCATACATGCCACAAATTTGGCCTTGATAAAATGGGTGAAACAGATGAAACAAAATCAAGATGTTTTTAAGCTGTTTCTCTCTCTCTCTCTCTCTCTCTCTCTGTGTGTGTGTGGGGGGGGTTGTGTGTGCATGTGTGGGTGTGTGTGTGTGTGTGTGTGTGTGTGCACGTGGCATCACTTCTCTTCATTACTTAGTCTGCAGAGCAGCAACACAATTACAGCTTAGGTGATGTTTTCACCTCAGTGCCCCAGGTAGATGGGACTACTTGTGCAGACCATTACACTCAGCTAATTTATTGCATGTTAGTAGAGATGGGATATCACCATGTTGCTCAGGCTGGTTTTGAACTTCTGAAATCAAGTAATCGGCCTGCTTTGGCTTTCCAAAGTTCTAATGCTATCAGTGTGCATGACAGGGCCTGGCCTAATTGAGTTTGTTCAAATCTAAGAACAGACCAAGTGTTATTGGTTACTTTTTGTAAGAGGCTCAAAAACTAAAAGATTACATTCAGGGTTGCAAGAATTATATGTATATTATATAAAGTTATGCATTATATGTTTATATATATCATATCTATTTTTTCTTGGAGGACGAGGAAGTGCTACTTTTTTGTCAGTGATTAAAATATTCATTAGATAATAAAAATGTTTATTTGATGATGAATAATGTTGATTTTTGAGGTGATTATTATACGTAATCTCAGGGATAAATGTTACTCTAGAAACAAAGACATCATTGGTGTACTAATCTAGCTTGAACAGTATAATGAAGAAAGTGTAAACAATATCAAAAGTTAGTAAATGAAATGGCATTTTATCTTTCCAAGTAGCTACAGGCTCATATGACCACACCTGAATAATTTTTGTCTTCTTTTTTTGTAGAGACAGGGTTTTGCCACATTGCCCAAGCTTGTGAAATAATTTGTATTATGTGTGATAATAGTACCGTGGTCATATATTTTTAAAAAACTTTAGAGATGCATTAAAATATCTATACAGATAAAAAAATACACTTGACATTTGCTTCATTCAAGAACTGTTAAATCAAGGAAATGACTCCATTTTAATATTTTGATTATATAGATTATAAATATTCTTATAATAAGAAATTAATTATACCTTAAGAAATGAAAGAATACACTTCCTGTCTTTGCTGTGACAATTTTAACCTTTTTCTATTAGGATAATAATAATAAAAATGACCAAGAAAGACAGCTAGAATATTACTGTTGTTTAAATATTATACATCAAATAAATTATGTATTTTAAAGATATATTTAAAATTATTTAAATATATAAATTAAAATTTATTCAATATATTTAAATATATTAATAATTAAACTTTAAATATATTTAATAATATATTTTAAAATTTATTTAAATATATTTAAAATATATTTTAAAAATTTAGTGTACAGATGATTTTATCAAAATTAAACTGATACATCACCCATAATTTACCTGAACTGTTTCCAAAATATTTTGGGTACATAGTATTGTAGTCAGAAGGCAACTAAATGTAAAGGATGGCCTAAAGGTGTCTTTGGACACCAATATTGTACCCTTTTCTATCTTCTGTCTTGTTTAATGCTGGCTCATCTTCAAATTTATGATGATAACTACGTACATCATCTTGGAGATAAGCATTACTCTAGAGAACAAAATACACTGTTGATACTCTAATCTAACTTTAAACATATAATAAAATAAGTTGTAATAAATACCAAAACATAGTTAATAAAATGATATGCATTTTTTTAATATTATTTTCAAAGAATTTATTGTTTTTAATGATCAGCGTTAGTGGTTATTTCACAGGGGGAATATCAGAAAGAGCTCACGGAAAAATTATTAGAAATAATAAAACAATAGCATATATTGCAGGTAATGAAATATACAACAATCTTGTCAAGTACACAAGATTGAAAACAAATCAGTGCTCTGTCATATGTAACTTATGAGGAATAAGATATTTTTTCTCCTGGAATTCAGTGTCTTTTTGTGAGTATAATGCATTTTTATAGATTTCATTATATAGGTTATGTGATGTATTTGGAATTATTACCACACAATAAATATGGCTGTTAAGAGTAGTTGTGGAAGGAACAAGAGCATATACAGGAGCTCCAAAGGGCATAATTTCCTTGTAGCTACAGAGCAAAATACAGTTGTTTCACACATATCTTTAATGTTTCTATATGTTTTTCTCTACATCTGAGGTTTTTGATAAAAAATAAACAATACCCAGCTTGTGCCCTGATGTAGTTCATCACATAGAAAAAGTAGCTAGGCAGACATGCATGCCACAGTGAAGTGCTAAGACAACATAAAGCACAAGCAACCAAGAACAAAGGTGGGGACTTTATTTGAATTTTATATTCTGTCTGCCTCATTCACTTCTTGCCTGTAAAATTAACCATCCCTATCTGTTTTTATTTCAAAACCCTAGGGGTAAAATCAACTGCAGTACCAGGAATTAAATTTTACACTTTTTGTTGTTGTTGTTTATTAGTGGCTGTTAACCAAGTAAGAGTGGACCGCCCATATGGACATTCTACTAAATGAAATGCTACCCAGGTTGCAACGTATGCATAGTGTGATCTCTCAGATCTAGAAAGGCAGTGACAAGTGTGTGCTTTTTAATCTCCATAAATGATATGTGCTGAGATGCTATTTGAAAACCAAAGTATTTCTGATTACTGAGGAAGAGAAATGTAGAAATTCAAGAATCATTTACTATAGTTAAAATATTCTAATTTCTTTATTTAGTTTCTATCAATATCTATGCAAAAAAGTAAAGGAATGATGAACTCCTTGAGTACAAACATTTCCAAAATTCAAGTTTTCTGTATTCAGTTATTTAATGGTTATATCTTCAATATGTAATCTGCCACTAAAACCTAACATTTTTGCTGCTTTATTTTCAACCAGATGCTTTTAATTTTCAACCAGATGCTTTTATCCTTTTAGCAGCCTGATTGTAATTGATATATCATGTTGCTAACAGGTCCATGTAGCATTATTTGAAAAACATTTTTTTTCCTTAGCAGAAAAATCCCTAATTTGAGAAAAATATTCAGAGAATCCTAAAAGTAAGCACAAGGTATATAACACAGAACAGCAGTTTAAAAAAAGCCTACTTTAAAAACAAGATGATAATATAATTATTAAAAAGAAACATTTCTCATTATTCAAGTACTGAATTGCATTTACCATGTCATACAAATGTGATTATATCAACCACCATGCTTTGAAAACATCAAAAACAGTGATAAATATTATCAATTAAAATTTCAAATTACTAGATATTGAGCATAATAAATATGCCAGTCATAGTATCTCAGATATTCTAGCTGTATCATCAAAATGCAGTCCTGAAAAAAATCTCATGAAAGCACACTAATCTCAGGAAGAACAAATATATCTACTGACAGAATATTCAAAAAATGATAATTAAGACTTACCTCACAATTTTGTTTCTCATCTTTGAACAATCATTGTCTTGATCACTAACTGTGTTTTCAATTGTAGAAATACTGTTTCTGATGACTGAGATTATGTATAGTTGCTGGATCACAGAATTTATGTGAAAAGTAGCACCAGCCTCTCTGAGTCCCACCAATCTTTTTGATGGGCAGGGTCCAACAGGGGCAGATATTCCTACTCGCTGAGTACTTCACAAGCTAAGAAAAAATAATTCCTATGCCACAAAAATAATTATTCTCTTCATCGTTCTTCTTCTTCTTTTTTTTTTTTTTTATTTATTTTATTTTTTTATTTTTTTTTATTTTGAGAGGAATTCTTGCTCTGTCGCCCAGGCTGGAGTGCAGTGGAGACATCTCGATTCACTGGAAGCTCCGCCTCCCGGGTTCACGTCATTCTCCTGCCTCATCCTCCGGGGTAGCTGGGAATACAGGTGCCTGCCACCATGCCCGGGTAATTTTTTTTGTATTTTTAGTAGAAATATGGTTTCACCGTGTTAGCCGGAATGGTCTCCATCTCCTGACCTCGTGATCCGCCCGCCTCAGGCTCCCAAAGTGCTGGGATTACAGGCCACTGTTCTCTTGATGGGGCTGTGAAATTTACTCTATCAGACTAACACAGCAATTGTAAAAGAGTGCTTTAAACTTTTACATCAGCAATGTGAGCCACTGTAAACACAATTAACTACAGAATTCTTAAGTTCAGATTTTTAATGACGTTGCTTCTGTAACAATTGTCTTAGAAAGAGTCATATATGATGGTATAAAACTATGTGTTAGACAGCATTAATCATGACTTTACACATTAAAAAACGTTTGCACTTAAAGTAAGTGTATTCAAAACACTTTCATCAGAACTTTATATAAATAGAAGATTAGAGTTTTCTCTGTTTTAATTGAGCACTTCATTTAAATTATTGTTCTGACTCATTAAAACTATAACCTTCACATACATACCACTTTCTTCCTCAACTAATAGTGATAATTGCTTTATCTATGTTCACAGTTTTATTGGGAGATTAAGTCAATTAGGTAGTGTATTTAAAATACCTGTGAAAATTGTAAATGCTTCTCTACTTTTTGTAAAACATTACAACTTACATGTCAATCCATCTTAGAGGTGGATTGCATACATTAGAGCACATCGAATTGAAAGTTATGTAGCTACAAAACAGAATAAAACAGATGTATTGACAGATATGTGACTAAGTACAAAACAAACTTAACCATATTGTATATTGCAGACACTCATTTTTGTAAAAAAAAATAGCTCTGTGTAGGAAGATGTGCATATACCTCAAGGAAAATCTCTGGACCAGAATTATAATATTGTTGGCAAGTTAATAGTTTTTAGAACATGTACTCTTATATATTTAAAAAGTATATTAATCACAAGAAAAGGTTGGTGACATAGTTCAACAATAGTATTTGTTTAAAGAAAATCTGTTTTGAAAATATATTTACTATTCCAATACAATAAACAAATTAACAAAAAAAGTGTCTTTAAAAAGGAAACTCTTCTGTCTACATAGATCCCACAGGACACATAAAGATCTTACCCTTTAAGTAGTGAGTTTAGTTAGAAACTCCTACTATGTACTAAAAATATATATTCACACAGAGAAAAATATAAACAAATATAATTTCACATTTTCCAGTTAAAGATCTGTACAGAATGCTGTTGTTAATTATATTCTTAACCCTCAGATTTCTCTTGAAATCAACTAAATTTCATGTTATTATTTGTTCATTTACTTACATTGGCTGCCACTCTGAGTTTCAGTTTTGTGTAAGATTTAAACATTGCTACCTGTTTTGTTTAACTAATGTGGATGTTTAAAAGTAATAAAATTCTTTCAAATGTTCTCTTCTCACGTTATGATTTATTAAGAAAATACGTCTCTTAGAGTATAACTAAAATATCATTAAGTAACTTCAATGTTTGGGTGATGAAAATATTTTTTAATGAACACATTTAAAATATAAACTTTTTGTAGCATTAAATTTGGCTTCTTCTTACTCTAAAGTAAGTATTTAGTATTTAATACTAAATTTAGTTTAGTATTTTTCTCACATACGACTAAACAAAACCCACTGTGGTAAATTACCAAAAGTAGCTATAAGAGAGGAGTTAAGAAATACATGCTTATTAAAAAATTAAGGTTCTCTTAAATATTTTTAATTATATAACTGATGACTACAAGATGGTAAACTAGTTGATCAAAAAAAACCCCATGGGTTAATTTTTTTCTAAATGAAATAATAGAATTTTAAACAAAAGTATGATTAATGAAACAAACCACTTTATAATTTAAAATACTCACTAGTTATTGCTTTGTCTAGGTAATATATTTCAGTCAAACAGTCTAGTATAATTCTGAGATTTTTTTACACAGCCAATAGCTGGTGCTGCAAGTAGCTCACTGCCAGGCTTGATGGTAGTGGGTGAGTTACAGAATAGAACAGCCTTCTCTGCTAGCAGTTTTTTACTTCTCATATATTACAGGTGAACTTTTAATGCAGGGAAGATGAAAACAAATTAATTTCTAGTAAGTTAGAAAAAGTAATCACATATTAGTAGCAGAACAGAGGTTATGAAAACTTGTCTTTTCAAAGAAAACAACTTTGTTTATTTCACATAATTAAACATCTCAATGTATCTTGAAATAATTTTGAATTTTCTTAAAAAGAAAATTCTGAGGAAAAAAACTTGAGTACAATCAACTAATGTAACTAATTATCCAAATTAGATTTTTAAAGAAATTTCTAAAACCTGAGAACTTCACACCAAAGCAAAATAATATTCTAAATAAAGCTACTATTTTAATTACATATTAATAAAAATAAATTCATTTCCAATTACAGGAAAATGCCTTAAAATCATATTAGTTTTCTTGAATTATGAGACACATAAAGAAACTCATCAAAAATATCATATAAAAATAAGGTTTTGCAAGATGGAATTTTCTTTTCAATTACAAATTCAAATCAGGGGCTAGGCATGGTGATTCACACATGTAATTCCAGTACTTTTGGAGACCAAGGCAGACAGAGTACTTGAGGTCAAGTGTGGCCAATATGGTAAAAACCAATCAGGTGTGGTGGTGAACACTTGTAAGCTCAGCTATTCAAAGAGCTGAGGAAGAATAAACACTTGAACCTGGGAGGCAGGGGGTTGCAATGTGCTAAGATTGTACCACTGCACTCCATCCAAAGAGACAGTGTGGGATTCCATTCTAAAAATAAAAGAAAACAAATTCAATCAACTAAAAATTGAGATATACTACTTATTTACTTTTCAATGCAGTTTGTGACAACCCTAATTTGTACTTACAAAATGTTTTAAATAAAGTGTGGCACATATTTCAAAGTTACTATAACCTCACCTCCAGAAAAAAAAAAAAAAGAAGAAAACAAACTTCTTATTTTTATTTAATTAATTTAATTATGTTTTATATTAAGTTCCAGGGTACAAGCAGGATATACTGGTTTATTTCACACATGACAGAATGTTAGAATAGCAGAAAGTTAGAGAGAAATGGGAGCTCTCATATAAAATTTCTAGCAATTTTTTTTAAGACAGGGTTTTGCTTTTGTCATACAGGCTGGAGTGCAATGGTGCGACATCAGCTCACTGCAACCTCCACCTCCGGAATTCAAGTGATTCTCTTGCCTCAGCCTCCCAAGTAGCTGGGATTACAGCTGTCTATCACCATGCCCAGCTGATTTCTCTCTCTCTCTCTCTCTCTCTGTGTGTGTGTGTGTGTAATTTTAGTGAAGACCAAGTTTTACCCTATTGACCAGGCTGGTGTAGAACTCCTAACTTCACATTATCCTCCTGCTTCAGCCTCCCAAGGTACTGGGGTTACAGGTATGAACCACCCCTGCTGGCCTTTGCAAAATTTTAAAAAGGGGTTTTTAATTTCTTCTTCAGAACTCTCTAGAATAGTAAATGTCAACAATTTAGATTCCATGAGACACAAACATATTTGGGTATTTCAACCACAGAAAAGGAATGTTACTATTGCATTTAGCGGAAAATACCAGAAATGCTGCTCATCATCTTACAATGCCCAGCAAAAGCCACTCCCAAACAGAAATTATATGAGTACAAAATGTCATAGTCAAGGGATTAGAAATATTATTTCATAGGTAAGCTTCATAGTCTACTAGAAGAATGCTAATCTTAAGCCCAGTGCCATGCTGGGTGCAGTGGTAGCTGCCTGTAATCCCAGTTCTTTGGGAGGCAGAGGCAGGAGAATCACTTGAAACTGGAAGTCAGAGGGTGCAGTGAGCTGAGACCATACCATTGCACTCCAGCCTGGATGACAAGAGTGAAACTCCATCTTAAAAAAAAAAAAAATGCAGTGTTAGTATGACATATCGGGTAGTTCAATGCAAATAATAATCTTTCAAATCTGATTTTGTAAAAATTGTGAAATATAATTATTTCCAAATAAGGTTTAAAAAATACCAAAATATAGGACACTGAATTATCAGCATTTCAAGAACCAAAAGAAGTAAGTCACTTAAACACAACCAACTATGCTTCTTTTGCCATGGGATTTTAGGGGAGTCACTTTGCCTGGCAAAAACTTCTGTGGCCATTGGTATCTTTCCCTGAGTTTTAATTGGGTCTGCTAAGTTTATTCTACCCATACTACCTTACAGGCTGCACCCAGCTGGCATTACCGGCCAGGATTTATTACCTGCCAAGGTCAAACATGGATGAGTGGTGAGTGGTGTATGAGCAAGTGTGGGCTGAAGCCACTAAACATGGTCAGTCATGCATGTTGTGTCAGGGAAGGAAGTTTTAGGGGCCAACCGAAGTGCTAGATCACCGAAAAGCTGTAGCTGGTCCAGGCCTACTGCAAGCAGCTTCCACAGCTGATACTGGGAAATATAGGGATGCCCAGAAGCTTGGAGATGCCAGAAAATGCAAAGCCCCAAAGAGGGTGTCATAGCCCTCCCTGGCTTTGCAAGCTCCTAGGTCTGTGCACCCTGAAGGGCCACAGCTCTTGTTTTATTTTTGTCTATGACAATCTGATAAGCAAGGGGAAATTTCTATCCTTATTTGTGTTCCAGGTCATTCAGCCCTGCCTTTCAGGTGAATTATTTTTCTGCATCCAGAAAGAACGAGGTTCATGCAGCCATCAGCCCTTCCACCTGTGTCTGTAGAGATAATCCCTGAGCTGGTTATGGAAACAGTGATGGCCTCGCATAGAAGATGCTTGAGTATTCATTCTACTCAACACCTAGAATTCTCTAACCCTGGCTATATAATCCTTGAACTCTTGGTTTTCATTTGGCTTGGTTATTGTAATAACTTAGCAACTTCTATGTCATAAGACACATTTAATATTTGTCTTATGACAAATATTATGCCCAATGTGTATGCACAATGTAGGGTACCAATGCACATATGTGCCTCTGTATTCTGTATGCCTTGCAGTTGTATTCAAGATTAATTCTATCCCAAAAGGCTTTGATTCAGTTTTATCCATGGTATCCCAAAAATAGAGTGTGCCTAGGGTTTTATTTTGCTATATCATTGTTTTACAGAAATATTTAAAAAATAATGCAAAAGGGAAGAAAAAGGAGATATATAGTTTACTTTCTAATCATTGATTAACTGAACTGACTTCACTTTACTAACAGTTACCCTAACTTGAATCAACTGAACTTTACAAGAACTTTTTAAAATCCTTCTGATTTACAGAAACCAAAGATTGAGTTAAGTAACCTTGCAAATATAAAATCAAGGTGTTCCAAAAGTGTGCTTCTTCTTTTTTATAATTTTCGGGAGACATGGTTCAACACTGTTAATTGCTCAAAGGTGCCTGATACTTGATTTTAAGATGTTCAGCAGCATTTCAGGCCTCTTGGCACTAGGTGCTAGTAACAGCCTTACCAATTCTACTTCCAGTCATGAATCTGGCTTAGAGTAAAACTAAAGTAAATTCTACTGACATATGGAAACCCTAGACAATCACAACGATTGTCTGTTACCCCCATGATCTCATTGTCTACAATCGTTTTCCTTTCACAGTCTGCTCCATCTACAGTGACTTAGTTGTTTTTCAAACAATTTATGCAGGCTTCTGCCAGAGATCATCACACTTGCAGATCTTGCTGCATGCTTATATAATTATTCCCTTATTGTTTTATTTAGATATGTACTTGAAAGTCACTTCAGAAACAAATTATTGTGCACAGGTTTTACTTAAAACTAAAATGTACTTCATAATAGAGAATCTTGTCTCTTGCATTTTATATGAAATTGATAACATCAATTAATAAAAAGCAAATAACAAACTTAATGCCTTAACCACTAAAACAAAACCTAACAACTAGAAACAAAAAAGTGTAACATTCAATTTAAGTATCTTAAACAACATTTTCATAGGACAAAAGCATAGTTCTTCTAAATAAAAATAAACTCTGATATTAGAAAACAATCAGTGCACACCAAATAAAAATTAAGGCAAAACTGCAGGGCAGGCAGCTTCAAACCATTCAAAGAAATATCAAATCAATCAAAAACTGTCTGAACGCAGTAAATCAGTAGTTTGTATCAACCAAGCAGAGCACCAAAGGAGAAAATTTTAAAGTGGTAATTTTTTTTTAGATTGCCATACTGCCTCCCAGACACAGATGAAGCCTTCAAAATTGAAATCTACATTTTTCCATTTTAGGCCCTGGTTCCTAATACTGGGAGGAGTGAAAAGCCCTTGTGTGCTAATTTATTGTGTTTGTTCTAGACTGTCTAGAAAATAAATAAAAAATTGATGAAACATATTTATTTCTGCTTTGCCAAACTCAGAAGTCACTCTTAGTTGAAAATGCCAGGAATTGGTCACAAACAAAATTTTAAGTTGTTGAAAGCAAAGAATACAATTATTTCATACAATAGACAATACAACAGATTTGCTAATACAGATCCTGTTTTTTTAAAAATAATAGTTTTATATTGCTCTTATTCATAATGCTAATGGAATGCATTCTAAACTATCAATAACTAAAAAACACCTTGGAGAAATGAAGAAAATCTATAACTTTTACAAATGATACTCAAGCAAAAAATGTCTAGATATAGAAAAGTTAAATAATGTGTGATTAACCTTTCTCTTTTTTTTTTTTTTTTTTTGAGACGGAGTCTGGCTCTGTCGCCCAGGCTGGAGTGCAGTGGCGCAATCTCAGCTCACTGCAAGCTCTGCCTCCCGGGTTCACGCCATTCTCCTGCCTCAGCCTCTCCGAGTAGCTGGGACTACAGGCGCCCGTCACCACGCCCGGCTAATTTTTTTGTATTTTTAGTAGAGACGGGGTTTCACCGAGGTCTCGATCTCCTGACCTCGAGATCCGCCCGCCTCGGCCTCCCAAAGTGCTGGGATTACAAGCGTGAGCCATTAACCTTTCTCTATAAAAAAAGCTATTATTATTACAACCCTGGCAAAATTAGCTATTATTATTACAGCTCTGGTAGTCAACTATTACATAAAAAATCAAAAATTTACTTTAATGGACACTCAGTGTGTACAGATATAATCCAAGACAACAATATAAATTGAGAAAGAGAGAAAAGTACAACATCAGCATACATTTATATTGTTGAAATTAAAATTTAGATTATTCAAACAAGTTAATATTATTCAAAGAAGGCTATATTAAGTTTAGAATATAATTAAAGTCTGAAATGTAACTAATTATAATAGAAAAATACAGAAAAAGGGTTTAAAAAAGTTAACAACATTTTTTAAATGGACAGTGAAGAAATTGAGGATCAAATAACATCAAGAACATATGTTAAAAAAAAGTACATGTCAGAGTAAATAATTTTTTTACTTGTAATAACTTTAAATGTGAGCTCTAAAAACACATAGACTGGCACAAATGCACCTTTAAAAGAACAATTTACTGATGTGATTTTATGCAAGTCTTACTTTAGGTTCAAAGAAACAGAGATTGAAAATAAATGATATGGGTTCTTGGAAAAGCATGACAACTTATTTTCAAACTTAGAAAAAAAACTTCTGGGCCAGGTTCAGTGGCTCTCAGAAAAAAAAAAAAAAATCTAGAGACGAAAAGCAAAACAATTTACATAAAATTCACTAGAGGCCTGCAATCTCAGGACTTCAGGAGGCTGAGGTGGCAGGTCATAATGGCAAGAAGTTGTGACTATCCCAGCCAACATGATAAAACCCCATCTTCACTAAAGGCACAAAAAATTAGCTGGGCATGGTGACAGGTATCCGTAGTCCCAGCTTCTCAAGAGGCTGAGGCAAGAGAATCAGTTTAACCCACAAGGCAGAGATTGCAGTGAGCGAAGATTGCTCCACTGCACTCCAGCCTGGTGACAGAGCAAGAATCCATCTCAAAAAAAAAAAAAAAAAATTACTACAGACATTTGAAAGGAGACTTAAGAAGATAGAACAAAATGTCAGCAAATTCAGAAAAAGGAGCAACTGAAATTATTGTCAAGAAGAGAATAAAATAAAGAAATGTGAAAACAGCCTAGAAACCAGTGGGACACCATCAAGCAGACCCACTTATGCATTTTGGAAGTTCAAAGAGAAGAGACAAAGAAATAGGGAGACCAAAAAAAAGTGGTCAAACATGTCAGAAATTTAAGGTAATGAATAAATATCTAAGAAACTCAACAAACTCCAAGTAAAATAAACTCAAAGAAACAAACTCAAACATACATGATAGTTAAACTGTTTAAAACAAAGACAAAGAGAGTTCTTGAAAGCAGCAAGAGAAATCTTGATAAGTAATGTATAAAAAATCCTCATAAATAATCAGGGAATTTCTTATGTGAAAACTCAGAGTAGACTCGTATATTCCAAGTGCAGTAAGAAAAAACTTTCAAACAGAAATGTTATGTTTAAACAAAGTGTCCATCAGAAGTGAGGGCGAAATTATAAAATTACCAAATAAAAGTGCATTCTTTTGTCACTAGACAACCATTTAAGAAATGCCTTGTGGATTATTCCAGGGTAAAATGAAAGGACACTGAACAACAGTATGAATAAACAAAGATTAAGGTAACGATAAATATATGAACAATTATAAAAGATTAAAAATTGCATCTATACAATATGTTCTCCACATAATTTAAAACACTATTGTATTAACAAAATCTCACTAGCTTGTGTTTTTGAAATAGAATGACTATAGTTATAATTTAAGAACTCAATAAGTGAAATAAAGCAGGCCATGCTATAAAGGAGTAAGAGTTTACTAATGTGTAAACTCTTGTGTAGGAGTAAGAGTAAACTAATGTGACTTTAGAAGTGTTTTACTTTTAGAATGTTCAGTGTAATCACTAGAGCAACTACAAAGCAAGCAGTAATAGCCAGGTAGAAAGCTCTCCTCACTACACAAGGAAGGAGGAGTTATGGATTCACCTGCATTTACCTGAGGCTACCTAGCCAGAAACCTTGAAACGCTAAATGGAATCCTGAACTGTGCCACCATGGAGTAAGTGAGGACAGCCTCAGACACAAAGCATAGCTGCTTATTCACACAACTTTTACTACACCAGTGGTCACAAAGTGGAACAGGCTCATCCATACCCAGGGCAGGCGAAGCACTGGGGGCAGAAAGCAGTGACTGTGCAGAGACTCAATAGAAAGAAAAATGACACAGTAATTGCTCCAATCCTGTCTCTTTCTTTATCACTTCCCAGGATTTTGAGTTTGAAACTGTTGTTAACAAAAGACAAGACAAAAATGGGAAGACAGAGTATTTCATTCCGTGGAAAGACTATGACAAACAGGATGACACTTGGGAAGCAGAGCAACACCTCATAAACTGTGAAAAATGTATTTATGACTTTAAAAGATGACAGACTAAAACACAGGAAAAGAAGGACATGGACTGGAAACAAGTAGAACTTTTTCAAGCAATGCCAGAAAAGGAACTCTCAGATCTACTAACTCCAAATTTTTAAAGAAATTTCCTAAAACCCTAATGACTGGCAAACACCACACATCAAAAACTGCCAGTTGTTTGCTACCAACCACAATGCTAGGAGAAATGCAGCTTCACATCTCTTCAATCCAAGGAATATGGAGCTAGGAAATTAAACTATCAAGGCACTTGCACCTCAGAGCCCTTTTAACAGCAAGAACACAGTGGATTTCAGGAACTCAAGAAACTGAACCCTATTGTGCCAGATCAGCAGGACACTGCGGTGCTCAAAGTGGCAAGAGAGAAGCCCTTCAGAGCTTTATTATATTCCAGTGCCAAACAGTCTGGAGGAGAGAATAGGCTCCAGATACACCCTCTAATGTCTCAGGGGTCTGACTCGGTTACTGCTTCCATGATTACAGTCTCAGCTAACAAGGAAGTTACATTAGTATTAACAAATCTGTAAACTGCCAATGGAACAAAAAAACATGCATGCGTTTGTTCCAAGCATGAGCGGTGGGCAAAGAAAGATTATTGATGATTAAAAAGACCCACCTTTTATCAAAAGGATGTATTTTACCATAAGACTGACAGAAAGTGCCAACAGATTCAGAGACATTGTGGTGAGGGAAAAGGATGGCTTTACCCAGAAAGTGTTATCAAGAAGATTGACAGAGAATAACTCTCTAAATACAGAAGTAAAGAAAAAAATTGAAGATGCTCTGCATAGGGCTGCTGCAGAAGACAGGAAGCTTATGCTGCCCAGTGCAGCTGGCTGTGTCCTTTGCTGAGGTCTTGATTTTGTGTACATTTAAGAAATGACAGAATGAGAGCAAGCATTGAAATGATACCATAAACAACACTGTGAATAGTTTTATTAGTTTAAGAAGCCTATTGTTGTATCAGCCAATAGCCCTGTTATTTGACTAGCTCCATTCATATTGCCTCTTTGTGATTTGGTTTAGGCTAACAAAAAGGCTTGGTTTTAAACCCAGTATATGACTTTTGGACAGAGTCCAGGTGGCTGTTTTACCATTAAATTTCTCAAGATGATTGGCAAAGCATTGGCCCATGTAATGTAGATGGGTGGGCAAAGGCCTCGTCTCTCAGGTGTCTTGGACTGCAACTTTTCCCCCAAGAGATTATGATTCAAATTAAGGAGCTTGCCTCATATGATGCAGTTGTGCTAGAGAAATGTAAGGCCTTTATTTACTGTAACATTAAGATGCAGTTGAAACAGGCCAATGAGAGTGTGTGAAGTGCCAGAAAGTATCTGAAGCTCACTACAAGGAATAGAATCTATGTTCAAGTATATGCAAAAGAAAACTGATGAGTTTTAATAGTCAACCTCTCTGCTCAGGACACAAGAAATGAGCTGAGCAAAATACATGATTAGCTGCAAGATGAACTAATTTATTTGTATAGCCCCAAACAATATCACCTATTCCTGCAATGGGTGAGCCACACACAGAGTAGGGAGAGGTGCCTGAGTGAGCAACTGTTGAGTCCAGCCACTTCCCACATCTAGGCCTGTAAGGTGCAATAAGGTGAAAGTTCCAGGTGCCAGCTTAGGTGCCAGCTTCCTGCATATCTTTAGCTGAATCGGGCATACCACAAGCTGTTTCCTCCAGAGGCACTCAGGAATGCAGTGGCATCCAGAAGCATAGGAATGCCAGAAACTGCAAAACTTCAAAGATGGTGTTACAGCCCAGGCTTGGAAAAGGTTTTGGCCTGGGCTCCTTCAAGGGCTGAACCCCTTCTATCTATTTTTTTCCCTGTAACCAATAATTTGGTAAGTGTGGGTTTGTGTGTTTCAGAGCTGTTTCTGTTGCTAATCTTTCAGGTTAACCATTAAGTGGGTCCTCACTTCTTGATGCATATCCAGTCAATGAAGTATGTGGACAACAGGAGAATAATCAAAGTAAATAGATGCTTTATTGAGTGAAATGTACAGCTCTCAGGAGACAGAAAGTGGGTAAATCCATTTCAAAAACAGGACATACCTACATCTGTGCAACACTCAGTGAAGACAGGACCAAGAGTGACCAGCTCCAGTGGAAAAGCAGACTGTTAAAACATCTCTGAAGCCCTCAGTGGAGAGAAGTTTCAGAGTGGGTAGCTTCTACATGCAGGAAGATTATTGAGTTGTATCTGCAGCTTTAAGTTTGGAGGAGATCTATCTATTTGCAGCTGTGTGATCCCAATAAGTGTACAACTCACAGAAGAGAGGTGGCACACAGTTGGTAGATTCATTTTAAGTCAGGTTATTTCAAAATCGGATGCTGGGCATGGTGGCTCACATCTGTAATCCCAGCACTTGGAGAGGCCCAGGCAAATGGCACATTTGAAGTTGAAAATTCAAGACCAGCCTGATGAACATGGAGAAACCCTGTCTCTATCAAAAACACAAAATTAGCCAGGTGTGATGGTGCATGTCTTTAATCCCAGCTACTCGGGAGCTGAGGCAGGACAATCGCTTGAACTTGGGAGGCAGAGGTTGTGGTGAACTGAGGTCACACCATAGTACTTCAGCCATGGCAACAAGCGTGAAACTTGCTGTCATATATATATACGTATATATACGTATATATATTTAATAAAAATAAAAATAAATCAAACTGAGTCTGCAGTGCATATGGGCTTCTGAGGATAGAAAAAGTGTGCTGATAACTCCATGGGTGGAGAAGGGTGAAAAAGAAAAAGAAATCTAACCCTAAAAATAACCCTAACACTAACATGGAAACGCTAACAATAACCCTCAAGCCCTAACCCTAATCCTCATATAAACCCAACCTGCACCATTAACAAAACATCTTCCTAAATCTGAATGTAACCTGAACACTACCCATAACCCTAAACACACCCCTACACCTACCCCAATCCTAAACCTACCCCAAACCCTAAATCTACCCTGTACTCTAACATTCACCAAAACCCTAACCTAAATACTAAACCAAACCCTATTTCTAACACTAACCCTAAACACTGAACCCTAACCCCTAACTCTAACCCCTAACGCTACCTTCAAACCTAACCCCAAAAGCAACCTTAACTCTAACCCTAAAACTAAAACTATAACCAAAGAAATGTAAGCCTTACACCAAACAAATATCACTAATCCAAATTTCTACCCAAACTCTAATTCTAACTATATGATGACCATACACCTCACCTTAAAACTTTGACACTAACACTACTCCTAACTCTAACCCACAACCTCAAATGCAACCCCAATCACAACCCCTAACTTTAACCCCAAAGCCAAAACCAACCAAGACCTTAAGCCATAAGCCTAAACCCAAATCTACCCCATGACCATAAACCTGACACTGACATTGACACTAAACATAACACTGAGCCAACTTTAACTCAAACACAAAAATAAACTCAAACCCTAGCTCTACTGATAAACTCTAACCCTACCACTACCACTACCACTCACCCAAACTCTAAACCTAAAACTAACCTTATAATTCTAACCCTAACACTGTAACACTAACCCAAACACTACACTTAATTCAAACTCAGAAACACTAACCTGAACACTAGTAATAAACCATAATCCTAACCATAACCTAACCCAATGCTACCACAACACTAACCACAAACCTACCCATTAACCATATCCCTAACCCTAATCCCTAATACTAACCCAAACCTAAAACCTTAACTCTAACCCTAAACCCTCTGCAATGCCAGCTGTAACTCTAAAAACTGAAAACAAACACTACACTAACCCAACCCAAACCCTGTTGTCAATACTAACCTTAACCCTAACCCTTAACCCAACCCTAATGCTAAACCTAACCCTAAGCTCTAACCCTAACCCTGTTCTTGACCCTAACTGCAAACACAAAACCACCACAAAAAACAACACACCGCTAATTCTAAAACCCTAAACCTAATAAAAACCCTAAAGACTAACCTATAATACTAAACCCTAACCCTAAACTCCAATGTCTAATGCTGAACCCAGACACTGACGCTAACACTAATCAAACCTAAATCTAAGCCTAACCTTAACCCCTAAGTCAAACATTAACCCTGTGCTGTAACCCTAACCCTCTAACCATAATTGCTAACCACAGCTCTAACCCATAACACTAACACTAACCCTAACCCTAACTCTAACCCTATCCATACTGCAACCTCAACTCAATTCAAAACCTAACACTATCAGTAACCAAAACTATCAGCTTAAACAATAAACCTAATCATAATCTTAACATAATCATAACCATAATCCTGAAACTAAAAGTAGGAATTAATGCTAACACAAAACCTACCATTAAAGTGAACCATACACACTAAACACTAAACCTAACACTAACAATTAACACTAACCCTAAGGAAAAACCTCTACCACTGAACCTAAACCTAAACTTAACCCAAAATATTAAACCCTCCCCTAATTTTAACAACTAACCATAACCATAACACAAACACAAGATGTAAATGTAATCCTAAATTTAAATGCAACCCTTAACACTAACCTTAACCCCAAAACCCTAACCCAAATAACCCCTAACACAAACACTATCCCAAACCCTAAGCCCTAACCCTAAACCTAACACTCAACATTGATCTTAGCCTAATCACAAACCGGAACCCAAATACGTAACCCTAACCCTAATCTGACCCTAGCTCTAACACTAAAGCCTAAACCCTAACCATAATCGTATACAATAAACCCAATCCCAAATTTAACTCTAAACTCTAACCCTAAACTTACATGAACCCTAACACTAACCCTAAACATTAACACTAGGCCATATGCTAAACCCTTATCCTAACCCTCAACTGACCCTAAACCTAAACCTAAATGCTAAACAATAAGCCTAAAAATAACACTGAACCCTAAATACTAACCTTAATGCTAAATCGAAATGCTAACTGGGACCTGAACCCTAAACAATGTTTCTTACACTGTGTTTTTCAGCTCCATGAGGTCATATATGTTCTTCTCTGAACTGGCTATTTTAGTTAGCAGTTCCTGTAACATTTTATCAAGGTTCTTCACTTCCTTGCATTGAGTTGGAACATACTCCTTTAGCTCAGAGAATTTTGTTACTACTGACCTTCTGAAGCCTACTTTGCCAATTCATCAACCTCATTCTCCACTCACTTTTGTGTCCCTGCTGGAGGGGAGTTGCAATCATTTGGATCAAAGAGGTATTCTAGTTTTTTGAATTTTCAGCACTTTTGTGCTGGTTATTCCTCATTTTTCATTGATTTTTCTACCTGGGATCTTTGATCCTGATGGTCTTTGGATTGGGCTTTTGTGTTTGTGTCTCTTTTGTTGATGTCAATGTTGATGTTACTGCTTTCTGTTTGTTAGTTTTTCTTCTAACAGTCAGGCATCTCTTCTGCAGGTCTGCTGGAGTTTGCTGGAGGTTTACTTCAGATGCTATTTGCCTGGGTACCACCATCTGTAGTTGCAGAACAGCAATAATTGGAAGATTTGTCTATGAATCGTACCTGCCTGGTACCAGCCACATCTCTTCTGTATGAAATGTCTGTTGAACCCTGCTGGGAGGTGTCTCCTAGTCAGGAGGCACATGGGTCAGGGGCACACTTGAAAAGACAATCTGTCCCTGAGCAAAGCTTAAGCACTGTTCTGGGTGATACACTGCTCTCTTCAGAGCAGAGAGGAATGTTTAAGTCTGCCAAAGTTGCACTCACAGCCATCCCTTTTCCCAGGTATTCTGTGTCACGGGGATGGGAGTTAAACATTTAAGCAGGAATGTTTAAGTCTGCTGAAGTTTCACTCACAGCCATCCCTTTTCCCAGGTGTTCTGTGCCACAGAGATGGGAGTTTTATAGATAAGCCCCTGACTGGAGCTGCTGCCTTTATTTCAGAGATGCCCTACTTAGTGAGGAGGAATCTAGAGAGCCAATCTGGTCACAGCTGCTCTGCATGCTTCCATGAGTTCCATGCAGTCAAAACTTCAGGGCAGCTTTCTTAACACTGTGAGGGGAAACCCTTATACTCAAGTCTCAGTAATGGTGGTCTACCCTCTCCCCACCAAGTTTGATCATTCCAGGTTAGCTTCAGACTTCTATGCAGGTAGGGAGAATTTGAAGCCAGTGGATCTTTGCTTGCTGTGCTCCATGGGAGGGGATACCTGATAAGTGAGATGACTTGGCTCCCTAGCTTCAGCCTCCTTTCCAGGGATGTGAATGGTTCTGTGTCACTGGGGTTCCAGGTGCCACTGGGGTACAAAACAATTTTTTTGCATCTAGCTCAGTATCTGCTCAAGCAGACACCAAGTTTTGTGCTTGAAACTGAGGGCTGTGTTTCTGTAGGCACACTAGGGATTCTCCTGGTCCGTGGGTTGCAAAAATCATGGGAAATTTGCAGGATGTGGGCTTGATAGCACAGCCTTTGATGGCTTTCCTTGGCTAGGGGAGTAAATTCCCAGCCCCTTGCACTTCCTCAGTGGGTCAACAGTCACTCTGTTTCTGCTACCTTTTGTGGGCTTCAGTCAATGTCTAACAAGTTCCAATGAGATGAACTGGGTACCTCAGGTGGAAATGCAGAAATTACCAGTCTTTTGTGTTGGTATCTCTGGGAGCTGCAGGCCAGAGCTCTTCCTTTTCAACCATCTTGCCAGATGCCCACCAGCGTTGATTCTTATTTAAAGTGTGCACTGTTGAAATTACCAGAAGTTTCACTTTCAATGTCTAAAAGCAACAAGGAAAAGAACAGTGAGAAATATTTTAATAAATTAGTCTCTGGCTTCACATGTCAATCAAAAGCAGTGTGATATTGTGAAATGTGAAGAAAAACTAACAGACCAAAAACGTGATTTTACATGTTGGCTCACTTTTGAAAAAGCAGATTTAAGAAGGAAAATCTGCAGAGTTCTATTTTATATCAAGTGTTAAGCATTGAAAATTATGTACTGAAAGAAAAATCAATCTTTTTTTCAGTTCCCACAGAAACTAATTTGTACTCTAGAAATTCCTGTTGCTGCTTTGACATCTGTTGGGGTTCAGTCAGGATGGTGGGGAAAATTCTCAGATGCAAACCTTCTTGGAAAGCCTGGGGGTTTGGCATAAGATCCAGTAATAAATGTGGCTGAAGGCAGACTTTTCCCTTTAGTTAAATATGTTAGAGAAGAAACAAAGGAATGTGGGGTGCTTATCTAACTAGCTTGCTTACTTGTGTGGTCCTAAGACAAATCTTTGACTTTCCACGGGTGATTAATTGCTTTCTAATAGGGAAGTCCACACTGTCAATTACCTTTTTGTGACGTTGACTCAAGCCTTAGTCAATTAATCTTTACTGAATAAATGTGAGTCTCACTTGCTGGCCAGGGCAACAGTCAAAACTGTTTACCATACTCTGCCAGGAGTCTGTAAGCAGCCCCAATGCTCAGCTGGACTGGCAAAGCAGAATATCTGTGTGTCAGTGTACTGTGTTCACCCATCATTGAGTCAGGTTCTGTGGGACAGACCCATAGAGCCATCTGTAAAAGAATCAATTGGTTGAAAGGGCTCTCTACAAAGTAAAGTATCACACTAATTCAGCACATTGTTTCATTAGCTACAGCTTACTATCTCATTATAGAAATCGTGAATTAAAAAACAGGATAAATGTGACAATATGAACTAGCAGATTTTTTTTTTTTAGTTTTTACTAAGTAGCTCTCAGAGTACGATCAGTTTTCTGTGGCACAACACATGCATGCTTCTTTTGGCAGCAATTATGGAATAATGAGAAAACAATAATAACAAAAAGGGCCAGTCTGAAGATATCACATATGGTATGATCGCATTTCTATGACATTATAGAAAAGTCTACAAGAGAAGGTAAAGAGATCTGTGATGTACAATGGTTTGTATGCGGCAGGAGGTGAGTTGAATAGGGGAATAGGGTGTTGGAAAGAGGTATAAATGTGTCAGTTATAATTAAGATCCCTCTGTTTGGTGAGGTCATACCATGTGTTTTGAAGAGCCTGGACTGTGTAGTACCCTCATGGATAAAAAGTCTCCTACTCAGCCAGGCATGGTGCCTCATGTCTGTAATCCCAGCACTGTGGGAGACCAAGGTGGGTGGATCAACAGGTCAGGAGATAAAGACCATCCTGGTTAACACGGTGGAACCCCCTCTCTACTAAAACATACAAAAAAATTAGCCAGGCATGGTGGTGGGCACCTGTATTTCCAGCTACTCAGGAGGCTGAGCCAGGAGAATGGCATGAACCCAGGAGGAAGATCTTGCAGTGAGCTGAGACTGCTCCACTGCACTTCAGGGTGGGCAACACTGTGAGACTCTGTCTCAAAAAGGAAAAAAAAGGCTCCTACTCACTCTAGAAGAGAAGAGTCTTCTTTCATTACACATGAAACTATTTCAGGAGCAGTTCTCAGGAAGACTTTGTTGTATGTGGTAAAAGAAACATAACAAAATTTACCAATCTAAACATTTGTAGGTGTATAGGTAAGTGGAATTAAGTATGTTTAAGTTATTGTGTAACGATCATCACCATTTCACATTCTCACCAACAATGCACAAGGGTTCCATTTTCTTCACATACTCTTCAACTCTTTTTCCAAAAAAAAAAAAAAAAACGGCATTCTAGTGTGTATAAAGTGTTAATATCATTGTGGTTTAGATATTCATTTATCTAATGGCTAGTGATGTCAAAGATATTTTTATGTGCTTATTGGCATTGAATTTGTCAGTGGTTTCCTGGGTAAGACAGAGAATGCACAGAAAACAAAAGAAAAAATAGATAAGTTGAATTTTATTAAAACTAAAATCTTTCATGCTTCAAAGGACACTATCAAGATAGTCAATAGAAAACCAACAGCATAGGACAAAATATTTGCAAGTCATATATAAGAATAAGGGTCTACTATTAAAGATATAAAAGGAATTCTTACAATTCAAGAACAAAAAGACAAATAACCCAATTAAAAAAATAGAGAAATTGAAAATACTTTTCTCCAAAGATACACGCACACACAAACACATAAAAAGTAGCTTAACATCACTCACTTCAGGGAAATGCAAACCAAAGCCACAATAAGACACCACTTCACACCCCTTGTTATTATTATTATTTAAAAACCATAAACTAACAAGGATTGACATTGAAATGGAAAAATGCAAAGGTAAAATATTTTCTTTACTGTACAAAATAGTTTGGTGTTTCTGCAAAAAGCTGAACATAGGATTACCATAGAAAATCGGCAAATCCACCCCCAGGTACATACACAAAACAGTGAACAGCAGGTATTCAAAAAAGTGTACCCATATATTCGTATCAGAATTACTCACAATAACTAAGACGTGGAAACAAACGAAATTTCCACAAACAAATTATAGGAAAAGAAAATGAAGTATATCCATACAATGGCATAATATTTAGGTGTAAAAAGAATTGAGGCACTCATACTACAATGTGAAGATACTGTAAAACCATTACGTTTAAAGAAAGTAAACATAAAAGCCATATATTGTATGATTTTATTTAAATAAATGTCCAGAATAAATAATTTCATAGAGAAAGAAAGCAGATTGCTAGTTGTCAGGGGTCAGAAAGAGGACAGATTGGGTAGTAGCTCCTTAATAAGTAGGAGATTTCCATTTGGGATGATTAAAATAACTTGTAATTAAGAGGTGGTAGAATAAGCATATTCCTGTTTCACTGAGTTATACTTTAAAAACAGTTAACATATTATGGGAATTATACCTCAATAAAAAAGTCCTATCCTCAGTATTCCATAGCAGGCTGAACTCTCTTTCCATGGTGTCCCCTTAGCCTGGTGTTCCAGTCCTTCTACAGTGCAGAACTGCCTGGGTTCTGGGCAGGCACATTCTGGACACATACTCCAGTGACAGTTACTGATGGAAAGTATCTGAGTTACTGGCAGTATATCCATCCAGGTCTTTAGCAATGTCAATTCTTCCCTCCTCAGGTGAAAGAATTCAACTTATGGGCCTAAAGAAGAAAAAAAAATGTGAAGGCAAGTTTCACAGCAGGAGTGAACATTCATTAAAAAGCTTTAGAGTAGGAAAGAATGAAAAGTGCACTTGGAAGAGATCCAAATGGGTTGAAGAACAAGTGTGGCCATTAACCTTCATTCTGGGACTTTATAGGCTGGCCTACCTCCAGCATCGGGTGCACCATTTTCCATAATTCTTCCCTTGGAACGGGCTGCCCACAGGTACAGTGCCCTCCTTACCCTTGCAAAGTGAGCATAGGAAGTGTGTTTGAGCATTTATATGCACACCCATCTGAAGCTTCCTCCCTTTTTTTGGTGGAGTGACCCCAGAAATTCATACTCCGCCATTTTGTCTTTTAATGTGCACTCACCCAATATCTGAGATTTTATTGGAAGCCCTTTCCCTCCTCCCTGGAGTGTGAGTTTAATTAACACTTTAATGTTACCAGCTGTGTATCAATGGGAACTTGTCTATCCTTGCCTCCACCTGCTAAATTATTATTTTTAGAGAAGCAATATGACAACTTTCCAACCATCACCTGATAGCCTGACATTCCTGGTAGGTGGATGGGGAGAACCCTCTTCTGCCCCATTCATAACTGTTTAACTACCTGTAACAGACCTACTGACAATTTCAAGCTCCAGGTCAGTTTTTCTGGGCTGTCTTTACAGACACCCAGTGATCAGTCATGCCTCCTCAGGGTTTACAAGGTTTTCTGTATCTTGCTCTATTGTAATCCAGACCTCAGCACATAATATCCATGGGTTGTTCCATTTTAATAAAGGGAAATTAAAATTTTCTGAGCACCACCATGAACAGGTGTCCTGCTCAGGTGAATTCACAGCAACTCTGCATGGTATGGGTAGTCCCACATGTAGAGGAAAAGGCCAGGATCAGGTGATTGAGTGACTCACTTTCAACCACACAGCTTCCAAGTAACTTCATACTCAGGTTCCAGCCCACAGCCACGTCTCCAGTTGTCATTTAGAAAAAGTTCGTGAGTCACTTGAACATATGCCTAGGCCACACCCAGTCTTCTAACAACCAAGATGAGTTCCAGGGACAGTGGGTGACAAGACCCACCTAGTCATCTTTCTCCCATTCAGAGCCATCGTACGTACTTGATACTCATCAGGAACAGAGTCTTATCCCCAAACCCTCTCACAGAGTGTTTCAAGAGGAATGTGTTACACATGGGTCACAGAAGCCAACTTTAGTGAGGGCATCAGAGCCAGCACATGGAGGGTGATTCCAAGTGTAAAGGAAGGGTGGTATGCTAAGAAGTTATTGTCATGGAGGGTGAAGGAGACAAGAAGTTAGTATGTCTATATCAATGGGAGCAAGAGAGAAACCAGAGAATGGACCAAACACTTAGGACAAGGGTCAGGGGTTCCTTAGCATGGTCAATGCATACCCACCGTGACATGATATGACCACTGCACTCCTGTTCATTCCTATGAGAAATGAAAGTTTACAGGCTACATACGTAAAGAAATATTCATGACATCACTATGATTAATGGTTCCAAACCAGGAGCCCCCAAATGCCCATACACAGAAAAAGGGTGAACAAGTTGTGGCACATCCACACCATGGCATGTGGCTCAGCGTGAAAAGGAATGGACTGTTGATTCACTCAGAACAGAGTGACTCTTAAAGTAGTTCTGCTGAATAAAAGAAGACAGATCAGAACGATGCACAAAGACCCGAGTACATACCGAATTTACATTTAATTGTGTAAAATACCACTAATTTTTAGTGAAAGAAGCAGATCTGTGGTCCTAGGGTGGCCAGGCAGAGATCGTTATTGCCGGGAGGAGGGTACATTTTCATGACATTCATCACACTTGTGGCCTTGCAGTGAATGGAATACTCACATGGAGAAAACCACCCGCTTAGGGATTCCCAGAGGAAATCACCCTTCCCATGTGTAGGCTCCTGGTTTGAAGGCTACTTCCTCTTCTCCCAATGTGAAATGAGCCTGTGACCATCCCCATTTCAGCCTTATTGCTAATTGCACAGACAAATATGAGTGTCCAACAATTTTTAAAAATGCAGAAAATAAAAAACAAATATTTTCAAACAGATAACTTACCTGCATAGAAACAAGTCTTTAAGTTCTTTCTTCCTTTTGGCCCCATGACTGCTGTTCAAAGAAAGTTCAGAAGATGATAGGAAAATTCCGAGATTAGGAAAGACAGGTTGAAATTCCCTTAAATTCCCCGTCTCCACTAAAAATACAAAAAATTAGCTGGGCGTGGTGGTGCACGTCTGTAGCCCCAGCTACTCAGGTGGCTGAGGCAGGAGAATGGTGTGAGCCCAGGAGGCGGAGCTGTCAGTGAGCCGATTGTGCCACTTCACTCCAGCCTGGGCGATAGAACAAGACTCCATTTCAAATAAATAAATAAATAAATAAATAAATAAATAAATAAATAAATAAATAAATAAATAAATTAATTAATTCTCTTAAATTCTACAAATATCAGAAAAACGGAAGACAGAATCTAAAAAATATTTCAAAACCACATACAATTAAAACAAAACAAAAAAAATGAAAACAAAAAAAAAAACAAGGAAAGGTGTTTAGCTCTCTGGGATATTGGTCCCAGAGTTGCAGTAGCGAAATAACATTTGACATGTGAAAGCCCAAAGAGGCAATTATAAAAGCTCTTGTAATGAGAGCTCCATCCCAGGTCTAGAGAGATGTTGGCTGGATGGGGGAAAAAGGAAGTTGTCCAGCAGTGAACTTTTAGATGGGAAGTTAGCAATGCTGGAAAATGTTAAAAATGTGATAAAAGGAAACAATTATTTTTAAATAGAAAGAAAGACAAAAAGGCAATTAGAAGCTCCAAGAAAACTGAAGGCTAAAGAAAAAAATATGTATATATGAAAAGCATACTAAGAAATGTAGGTGAATTCACAGTACCAATATATTCCCTACAAGAGGAAAGACACAAGATTCTGCTGAATTGACAAAATAGATATCTAAATATACATACTCTACAGTTACTTGCAGCTTCAATGATAACTAAGAAAGAAACTAAAATCATGATATTCCTACCATTGGCTGAGGGTGGAAGAAAGGACAGGAGTCGAAGAAGGTCAGCCTTCCTCTGTTGTACCCGGTGTTAACAGGGAATTCAGGGGACTAGGGTGAGGTCCACATGGTACCAGCTCCTTCTGTGTAACTCTTGCCTCACTTCTATATTTTTCAGTCATGTGCATATATTTTATTTTCAAAATAAATTATATGAGAAATAATCTGCGGTGTCAGAGACTCTAGGAAGCATCTCTGTTCCAGCTGTACTGGTTCCAAGTCTAATTAAACACCACAGATTCTAGCAGAAAATCCTGGCTCCACCCACACTTCCACTCCCTCAAACAAGACCTAAGTAACCACCGCATCCAGCTCAGAAACTCAAGAGCTGTCCAAAGCAGGTTCACATGTAGGAATCACCAAGGGTATCAATAAACACAGCCACAGAGGTGTTTGCAGTGTGCATCATGAAGTTCAGCCTTTGACTGTAGACCAACTGCTCAGTCTGGAAGGAAACTTCTTTGGAGGATGCCAGTGCTAGAGGCATCAGCTACAATTCAAGTGGAGCCATAGAGGGGGTCCATCATGTTACTGCAAGCAGCCAGAGGAAAGGGTCAGAAAATATGAGGATGAGGGTGGCAATGTCATGGTTGGGCCACTACTGGTACATCTTGCCACCCTGCAGTGACCTGGAGGACACAGAGAACACCATATTTTGGTGGGCAGAGGCTCTCTCAGGCCCAAGCAGTAGCACCTGGAAAGAAACTAAAGCCAAGCTCAGGAATGCGTGTTCCTGTTTCAATTTGGCCACTGGTGGCTGTGGGCCCCAGCATAATACAAATTGCAATGCCTTTACCATTTTCCCTGTGGCTGCAAAGACTTGGGGCAGGCTATGATTGACCTGGCCCCCTTGAGGCACTTAATAAAGCCTATTACTGAAAACCCATAATAAGTTGGCACTTTATTTACAATGACCTTCAATGAAGTATTGTTCTCCAGTATTGAAAATAGGAAAACAATTAACAAAAGCATAATACTTATGTGAATAAATGATGGTTGATCCTAAAGAACTATTAGGCAGCCATTCATAACAAAGAATTGGTATTTCATGAATTCTCACTGTGTCTTAATGGTACTCTTAGGCTTTGGATAAGTACCCCCACTTAACCTTTGCCACAATCCCCATGGCAGGTCCTGGCACCATCTCTATTTTACAGGTGAGAGGTCACATGAACATGCCTAAGGTCACACACCTGGGCACTGCAGGATCTAAATATAAGCAGGTACAAGAGGTTTCAGGAAAGATGCTAATATCATGATGGTATGTGGAAAGGAGGAGCAAATGTATGAGCACTTAAATATAAAATTTATCTTGCAGTGGCTCATACCTGTAATCCCAGCACTTTGGGAGACTGAGGCAGGCAGATCGTGAGGTCAGGAGATCAAGACCATCCTGGCTAACATGGTGAAACACCATCTCTACTAAAAATACAAAAAATTAGCAAGGAATGGTGTCACATGCCTGTAGTTCCTGCTACTCAGGAGGCTGAGGAAGGAGAATGGTGTGAACCCTGGAAGCAGAACTTGTAGTCAGCCAAAATTATGCTACTGCACTCCTCCCTGGGTGACAGAATGAGACTCCATCTCAAAAAAGAAATTACCTTTGAAAATGCATCCTATTTTTTTCTGGGGATGTTCCAAGATGGCTGAATAGGAACAGCTCCAGTCTGCAGCTCCCAGCATGACTGATGCAGAAGATGGGTGATTTTTGCATTTCCAACTGAGGTAACTGTTTCCTCTCACTGGGACTGGTTGGACAGTGGGTGCAGTCCACAGAGGGTGAGCTGAAGCAGGGCAGGGCATCATCCCTCCAGAGAAGTGCAAGTAGTTGGAGGATTTCTCCTTCCTAGCCAAGGGAAGCCATGAGAGACTACCTGGAAAAACAGGGCATTCCCACCCAAATACTGCACTTTTTCCAGCCTTAGCAATCATCAGACAAGTTGATTTTCTCCCATGCCTTGCTTGGTGGGTCTCATACCCACAGAGCCTTGCTCACTGCTAGCGCAGCAGTCTGAGATCAAGGTATGAGGTGGTAGCCTGGCTGGGCCAGGGACATCCACCTTCTCAAAGGCTTGAGTACGTAAACTAAGCAGTCAGGAAGCTTGAACTGGGTGAAGCCCACCACTACTCAACAAGGCCTACTGCCTCTAGACTACACCTCTGTGGGCAGGGCATAGCTGAACAAAAGGCAGCAGACAACTTCTGCATACTTGATCATCCCTGTCTGACAGCTGTGAAGAGAGCAGTGGTTCTACTAGCACTGTGTGTGAGCTCTGAGAACAGACAGATTGCCTCCTTACATGGATCCCTGACCCATGTGTAGCCTAAGAGACACCTCCCATTATAGGCAGATAGACACCTCATATAGGTGGCTGCCCCTCTTGAACAAAGCTTCCAGAGGAAGGATCAGGCAACAATATTTGCTGTTCTGCAAATATTTGCTGTTCTGCAGCCTCCACTGGAAATACCCAGGCAAACAGAATCTGGAATGGAACTCCACCAAACTCCAACAGACATGCAGCTGAGGGATCTGACTGTTAGAAGAAAAACTAACAAACAGAAAGGAATAGCATCAACATCGATATAAAGACCATCTACACCAAAACCACATCTGTAGGTCACCAACATCAAAGACCAAAGGCAGATAAAATCACAAAAATGGGGAGAAACCAAAGCAGAAAACTGAAAATTATAAAAATCAGAGCACCTCTTCTCCTCCAAAAATCAGAGCACCTCTTCTCCTCCAAAGGTTTGTAGCTCCTCACAAGTAATGAAACAAAACTAGACAGAAAATAACTTTGATGAGTTGACAGAAGTATGCTTCAGAAGGTTGGTAATAACAAACTTCTCCGAGCTACAGGAGCATGTTCGAATTCATTGCAAGGAAGCTACAAACCATGAAAAACATTAAATGAATGGCTAACTAGAATAATCAATGTAGAGAAGAACTTAAATGACCTGATGGAGCAGAAAACCATGACACGAGAACTTCCTGATTCATGCATAAGCTTCAATAGCTGATTCCATCAAGTGGAAGGAAAAGTATCAGTGACTGAAGATCACATTAATGAAATAAAGTGAGAAGACAAAGTTAGAGAAAAAGGAGTAAAAAGAAACAAAGCCTCCAAGAAATATGGTACTAAGTGAAAAGAGCAAACCTACATTTGATTGGTGTACCTGAAAATGATGGAAAGAATGGAATCAAGTTGGGGAACACTCTTCAGAATATTATCTAGTAGAGCTTCCCCAACTTAGCAAGGCAGGCCAACATTCAAATTCAGGAAACACAGAGAACACCACAAAGATACTTCACAAGAACAGCATCCCCAAGACACACAACTGTCAGATTCACCGAGGTTGAAATGAAGGAAAAAATGTTAAGGACACTAGAGAGAAAGGTCGAGTTACCCACAAAGGGAAGCCCATCAGACTAACAGCAGATCTCTTGGCAGAAACCCTACAAGCCAGAAGGAAGTGGGGGCCAACACTCAACATTCTTAAAGAAAAGAATTTTCAATCCAGAATCTTATATCTAGCAAAACTAAACTTTATAAGGGAAGAAGAAATAAAATCCATTAAAGTCAAGCAAATGCTGAGAGATTTTATCACCACCAGGCCTATCTTAAAAGAGCTCCTGAAGGAAGCACTAGACATAAAAAGGAACAACCTGTACCAGCCACTGCAAAAATATGCCAAATTGTAAAGACCATCAATGCTATGAAAAGACAGCATCAACTGTCTGGTGAACATAATGACAGGATCAAATTCACACATGACAATATTAACTTTAAATGTAAATAGGCTAAATGTAAATAGGCTAAATGCCCAATTAAAAGACACAGACTGGCAAATTGGAAAAAGAGTGAGGACCCATCAGTGTGCTGTATTCAGGAGACTCATATCATCTGCAAAGATGCACATAGGCTTAAAATAAAGGGATGGAAGAACATCTACCAAGCAAAAGGGAAAAAAGAAAACAAAAAAAAAAAAAAAAAGCAGAGGCTGCAATCCTAGTCTCTGATAAAACAGAATTTTAACCAACAGAGAACAAAAGAGACAAAGAAGGCAATTACAAAATGGTAAGTGGATCAATTCACGAAGAAGAACTAACTATCCTAAATATATGTGCACCCAATACATTAACACCCAGATTCATAAGGCAAGTTCTTTAGAGACTTACAAAGAGACTTAGACTCCCACACAATAATAATGGGATACTTTAACACCTCAATGTCAATATTAGACATATCAATGAGACAGAAGGTTAACAAGGATATCCAGGACCTGAACTCATCTCTGCAACAAACAGACCTAATAGTCATCTACAGAACACTCCATCCCAAATCACCAGCATATGCATTCTTCTCAGCACAACATCACACATATTCTAAAATTGACTGCATAATTGGAAGTAAAGCACTTCTCAGCGAATGTAAAAAGTAGAAGTCACAATAAACAGTCATTCAGACAACAGTGCAATCAAATTAGAACTCAGGATTAAGAAACTCACTCAAAACCGCACCTCTACATGGAAACAGAACAACTTGCTCCTGAACGACTGCTGGGTAAATAACGAAATGAAAGCAGAAATAAAGGTGTTCTTTGAAACCAGCGAGAACAAAGGCACAATGTACCAGAATCTCTGGGACATATTAAAAGTGGGGTTTAGAAGGAAATTTATAACACTAAATTCCCACAAGAGAAATCTGGAAAGATCTAAAATCTACACCCTAACATCACATTTAAATGAACTAGAATCCAGGAACTGATTTTTTTGAAAAGATCAACAAAATTGATCAACTGCTAGCAAGACTAATAAAAAAAGAAAAGTGAGAAGAATGAAATAGACATAATAAAAATGATAAAGGGAATATCACCACCACCGATCCCACAGAAATACAAACTATCATCAGAGTATACTATAAACACTTCTATGTAAATAAACTAGAAAATCTAGAAGAAATGGATAAATTCCTGAACACGTACACCCTCCCAAAACTAAACCAGAAGAAGTTGAATCTCTGAAAAGACCAATAACAGGCTCTGAAATTGAGGAAATAATAGCCTACCAACTAAAAAAAGTCCAGGACCAGATGGATTCACTGCCAAATTCTACCAGAGGTACAAAGAGGAGCTGGTACCATTCCTTCTGAAATTATTCCAATCAATAAAAAAGAGGGAATCCTCCCTAACTCGTTTTATGAGGCCAAAATCACCCTGATACCAAGTCCTGGCACAGACACAACCACAAAGAGAATTTTAGGCCAAGATACCTGATGAAAATCAATGCAAAAATCCTCAATAAAATACCAGCAAACTGAATCCAGCAGCACATCAAAAAGCTTATCCACCAGGATCACATCAGTTTCATCCCTGGGATGCAAGCCTAGTTTAACATACACAAATCGATAAATGTAATGCATCACATCAACAGAACCAATGACAAAAACTACACGATTATCTCAACAGATGCAGAAAAGCCCTTTGACAAAATTCAACAGCCCTTCATGATAAAAACTCTCAATAAGCAAGGTATTGATGGAACATATCTCAAAATAATAAAAGTTACTTATGTAAAACCCACAGCCAATATCATACTGAGTGGGCAAATACTAGAATAATTCCCTTTGAAAATCTGCACAAGGATGCCCTCTCTTACCACTCCTATTCAACATAGTATTGGAACTTCTGGCCAGGGCAATCAGGCAGGAGAAAGAAAAAAGGGTATTCAATTAGGAAATGAGGAAGTCAAAGTGTCCCTGTTTTCCAGTGACATGATTGCGTATTTAGAAAACCCCATTGTCTCAGCCCAAAATCTCCTTAAGCTGCTAAGCAACTTCAGCAAAGCCTCAGGATACAAAATCAATGGGCAAAAATCACAAGCATTCCTATCCACCATTAACAGACAAACAGAGAGCCAAATCGTGAGTAAACTCCCATTCACAATTGCTACAAAGAGAATAAAATACCTAGAAGTCCAACTTACAGGGGACATAAAGGACCTCTTCTAGGAGAACTACAAACCACTGCTCAACAAAATAAAAAAGGACACAAACAAATGGAAGAACATTCCATGCTCATGGATACAAAGAATCAATATCTTGAAAATGTCCATAGTGCCCAGTGTAATTTGTACATTCAGTGCCATCATCATCAAGCTACCAATGACTTGCTTCAGAGAACTGGAAAAAACTACTTTAAAGTACATATGGAACCAAAAAAGAGCCTGCATTGCTGAGACAATCCTAAGCAAAAAGAACGAAGCTGGAGGCATCAAGTTACCTGATTTCAAACTATACTACAAGGCTACAGTAAGCAAAATAGCATGGTACTCATACCAAAACAGATATATTGAACAATGGAACAGAAGAGAGGCCTCAGAAATAACACCACACATCTACATTCATCTTAACTTTGAAAAACCTGACATAAAGAAGAAATGGGGAAAGGATTCCCTATTAATAAATGGTGCTAGGAAAACTGGCTAGCCATATGGAGAAACCTGAAATTGGATCCCTTCCTTACACCTTACACCAAAATGAATTCAAAATGGATTAAAGACTTAAATGTTAGACCTAAAACCATAAAAACCCTAGAAAAAAAAAAAAGAACAAGGCAATACCATTCAGGGCATAGGCATGGGCAAGGACTTCATGACTAAAACACCAAAAGCAATGGCAACAAAACGCAAAATAGACAAATGGGATCTAATTAAACTACAGAACTTTCACAAGGCAAAAGAAACTACCATCAGAGTGAACAGGCAACCTATAGAATGGGAGAAAATTTTTGCCATCTATCCATCTGACAAAGGGCTAATATCCAGAATCTACAAAGAACGCAAACAAATTTACACGAATTTACATGAATTTCATGTTGTTTTGACACTTCTCAAAAGAAGACATCTATGCAGCCAGCAGGTACATGAAAAAACGTTCATCATCTCTGGTCTTCAGAGAAATGCAAATCAAAGCCACAATGATGTACCATATCACACCAGTTAGAATGGCAATGATTAAAAACTCAGGAAACAACAGATGCTGGCGAGGACGCGTAGAAATAGGAACACTTCTACACTGTTGATGGGAGCGTAAATTAGTTCAACCATTGTGGAAGACAGTGTGGTGATTCCTCAAGGATCTAGAGCTAGAAATACCATTTGACCCAGCAATCCCATTAATGGGTATATACCCAAAGGATTTTAAATCATGCTACTATAAAGAGACATGCACACGCATGTTTATTGTGGCACTATCCATAATAGCAAAGACTTGGAACCAACCCAAATGTCCACTAATGATAGACTGGATTAAGAAAATGTGGCCCATATACAGCATGGAATACTATGCAGCCATAAAAAAGATGAGTTTATGTCCTTGGCAGAGACATGGATGAAGCTAGAAACTATCATTCTCAGCAAACTATCACAAGGACAGGAAACCAAACACCGCATGTTCTCACTCATAGATGAGAATTGAACAATGAGATCAATTGGACACAGGTCGTGGAATATCACATACTGGGGCCTGCTGGGGAATAGCGGTCTAGGGGAGGGACAGCATTAGGAGAAATACCTCATGTAAATGATGAGTTGATGGGTGCAGCAAACCAACATGGTACATGAATACCTATGTATCAAACCTGCACGTTGTGCACATATACCCTATAACTTAAAATATAATTAAAAAAATAAATAACAATGCATCCTATTATGTGCATTTCATGTGTATGACATGATGCTATGGGATCCATATTGATATTTCAAAAGCTACCATACTGAAGCATATTAACATATTTGTAATCTCACATAGTTACTGCTATAGTTTGGATATTTGCCTTTACAAACTTCATGCTGAAATTTGATCACCAGTGTTGGAGGTGAGGTTGAGTGGGAGATGCTTGGTTCATGGGGTTGGATCCCTTATGAAGAGCTCGATGTTATTCTTGTGACAAGGAGGGAGTTCTTGTTCTATTATCGTTTGATAGCTCATTTTACAAAAAAGCCTTGCACTTCCCTCCTTTCTGTTGCATATATGTGAGATTATACAGTATTTGTCTTTCAGTGTCTGGTTTATTTCACTTAGCAGAATTTCTTATGAGCTTCTCCATTTTTTGGCAAATAGCAAGATCTCATTTTTGTTTAGGGCTAAATGATATTTCATTGTACTGGACATTAACCATGTTTTCATATCTTAACTATTGTCAATAATGCTGCAATAACATGAGAGTGCAGATATCTCTAAAAGGTAGTGATTTCCTTTGGTTATATGTCTAAAGGAAGAGTTGGTGAGGCATATGGTAGTTCTATTTTTAATTTTCCAGAAACTTCTATACTAATTTTTATAATGGCTATACATTACCAGCAACACTCCACATGAGTTTCATTTTCTCTTTGCAGTAAGCCAAGATTGTGCCACTGCACTTCAGCCTGGGTGACAGAGTGAGACTCCATCTCAAAAATAAATAAATAAATAAATAAATATAAAAAGAGTTTCATTTTCTCTACATCCTAGCCCACACTTGTGATCTTTTGAGTTTTTGATAATAGCTATCCCACGTGAGTTATGTAAGTTCTCAAAATACCTTTGATTTAAAATTTTTCTGATGATTAATGATATTGAATATGTTTAAAATACCTGTTGCCCATTTTTATGTGTTCCTTGGAGAAATGTCAGTGCAGAGCTTTTGCTCATCTTTTAATTTGTTTGTTTTCCTCCTAATAAGTTGTACAAGTTCTTTATAAATTTTGGATCTTAACCCATTATCAGATATATAGCTTGATAATATTTTTCCCAATATTTAGGCTATTGTATTTTGTTGATTGTTTCCTTTACTGTGCAAAAGCTTTTTCATTTTATGCAGTCTTGCTCATATATTTTTGTTTACATAGACTGAGTTTTTAATGTGGTATCCAAAATAATTATTACCAAGGCCAATGTTCAGGGGCTTTTTCTATGTTCTCTTTGAGGTGTTTTAGAGGTTGCAGTCTTACATTTAGGATTTTTCAACTCATCTGTTGATTTTTGTATATGAGTAAAATGTGTGTCCAATTTTGTTCTTTTGCATTTGGAAATCTAGTTTTCCTAGCACTATTCGTAGAAGAGATGATCCTCTTCTCATGATGTCATTTTGCGGCACATTTCCAAGACTAATTGGCTGTATATGCTTGGACTTAATTCTGGACTCTGTTCTGTTCATTTGGCCATCTTTCTGTGTTCATGCAAGTTTCAAACAACGTAGTGTGATTCTTCCTACTTCATTTTTCTTTCTCAAGAATTGTTTTGATCATATAGGGCCTTCTATAGTGCTATTCGTTTTCATATTTGGTTTTCTATTTCTGTGAAGAATGCCATTGAAAATTTCATTGGAGTCTATCATCTGCAAATAGAGGTAATTTTACTTCTTGCTTTATAATTTGGCAACATTTTATTGTTTTTCTTGTGGGATTACTCTTGCCAGTACTTTCAGTACTATGTTAAATACAAGGGGAAAGAGTGAGCCTCCTCTGGTTATACCAGATCTCATTAGAAAACCATTCAATTTTTCCTTTTGATGATATAGTTAGCTTTTTTTCTTAAATAGCCTTTAATACAAATGATAACTTTCTTTCTATACCGAAACTGTTGAGCATTTTTCATCAAGAAAGGGTGTTGGAAATTTTCAAACTGTTTTTCCACATTAATTGGGATGTATATATGTTTTTAATATTTTATTCTGTCAATGTGATGAATCACATTGATTTATTTGTATATCTAACCAGCCTTGCATGCCAGGGACATATAATCTTGGTCATGATGTATAATATTTTTGGCGTGTTGTTGGATTAGATTGCTAATATTTTATTGAGAATATTTGCTCCAATGTTTCGAGATTGGCCTATAGTTCGCACTTCTCATATTTTTGTTTACCTTTGTGTCAAGGTAATATAGTCCTCATTTAAAAAAAAGCTTGGAAGCATTACATTTAACTGCTTTTTTGAAGACTTTGAAGCATATTAATATTCTTTTCTGAAAATGTGGTAGAATTCATCTGCAAAGCCATCTGTTGTTTAGCTTTTCTTTGTTGGAAAGCTTTACAAAATCACTCTTCATTCTTCATTCGTAATTGATTTGTTTATGTTGTTTCTTCCTGACTTGATCTTTGTAGGTTATATTTTTCTACAGATGTATCCATTTCACTAGGTTTTCCAAGTTGTTATTATATAAGTGTTTAGAATTATTCCCTTTGATTATTTTATATTTCTAACGTGCTTGTGGTAACTTCTATAATATAATTTTTTATAGTTTTTCAGTCCCATTTTTTTCTTAGATAGTCTAGCTAAGGGTTTGTTGATATTTTCCCAAAAAAACTGAATTTTATTGATTATTTCTATGATGTTTATGTTCTCTATTTGATTAATGTCTGTTTCAATTATTATTATTTTATTCATTGTGTTAATTTTGAATTTAGTTGTTTTTGCTTCTAGTTCATTAGGTACAATGAAACGTTGCTTGCTTGGAATAATTTTAGTTTTTTAATGTATGCATTTATTGCTAAAAACTTCCATAATAATGCTGCTTCACTGCACACAATAGGTTTAGGTATGTTGTGTTTCCACTGTCATTTGTCTCAAGATATTTTTGAATTTTTATTTTTATTTTTCTTTTCATCAATTGGTTATTTAGGAGCGATGTTTTTAAAATATTCATGTATTCATGATTATTTTTTCCAAGATTTCCTCCTGTTACTGATTTTTGGTTTGCTGCCATGATGGTCTGAAACAATACTAAATATGCTTTTAGCCATCTTACTTTTGTTATGACTTGTTTAATAGCCTAACTTATGGTCTATCTTAGAGAATCTTCTATGTGTGTTACAGCAAAATTTTTGGCTGCTACAGGATGAAAAGCTCTGTATATATCTGTTGGGTCCATTTAGTTAAAACGATAATTCAAATCCAGCATTTCCTTATTAATTTTCTGTTGAGTTTATCTATTCCTTTTTGTAATTGAGGTACTGAATTTTCCAACTATAATTTTATTGCCAGTTTTTATTCATTTCTATTTATCTTTGCTTTAAATATTTAGGTGCTCCAATGTTGAGTGTATGTGTGTATATATATATAATTGTTATATCCTTCTGATGAATGGATTGCTTTATTATTAAATGATGACCTTCTCGGTCTTACAAGAGGTTTTTACTTGAAATATCTTTTATCAGATATGAGGATAGCCACTCCTAATTTTTTTATTACCATTTGCATTGGTTATATTCTTCTATTCCTTCATTTTCAGCCTATGTTAGTCCTTAAAGATTAAATGTGTCTTTTAGGTAACATGTATTTGAATCTCATTTTTAAAATCCATTTGGTCACTCTACATTTTTTAATTGCATAATTTAATTCATTTATATTCAAGGTAAGTATTGATAAGTAAGTTCTTACTACTGTTATCTTGTTAATTGTTTTCTGATTGAGTCATACCTCATTTTTTCCTTTCTTCCTCCCATGTCTGCTTTTAAATGTTTAGAATTTAAATATTCTCAGTAGTGATAAGCTTTAATTCCTTTCTCTTTACTGCTGGTGTTGCTGCCATAGTTTTTGATGGTCATCAAAGACTCAGAGAAAACATCTTATAGTTAATAATCAACTAGTTTAAGCTGACAACTTTTGTCACATAAAAACTCTAGACTTTAACCCTCTCTTCAAATTATGCTTTTGACATCACATTTGTATCTTTGAATACTGTGTCTTCCTTAGAACTCTATTGTTGACAAATCTTTTGCTGAATTATTTCAAGCTCCTCTATTTTTTGTTTATTTTCTCTTAGTGCTTTTAGAATTTTTGTTATTTCTTGAAATTTGAGAGTTTGATTTTTATTTGTTTTGGCATAGTTTAATGGTGTATAAATGTTTTCTGTAGTCTCTCATCTTTCTGAGGCAGTATATTTATATCTTTCTCAAATTTTTGAAAGTTCTTACTATTCATTTGAATGTGCTGTATATACCATCCTCTTGCTGAGCTCTTTCAAGAATATTGCCAAATCTTATGTTTGCTTATTTTAGATAATTTTATATATCTGGTAAATATTCTTCATTCTTTTATATTGTTTTTCTATTCTGTTGTTTGTGCATTGACTAATAACCTCTGTTAATTTTCTTTTTTGGAGACAAATTCTCTTTTCTGTGTTGTTTTAGAGATCTGAGATTCCTGAAAATTGATATTTTGAATTATTGATCAAATAACCACTGATAGCCATCTCATTAATTAGCACTGGTCAATGGTTTATTGCTTTGTCCATTTAGGGAGGTTATAATTTCCTGTTTCATATTATTTCTTGTGGTTATATATCTCTATCTTTTTATTGAAGGACTAGTTATTGTGGTCTAACATGACCACAATTTTCTTAAAGAAATCTCAAAGCAATCATATACAATAAAATGTAAAATGAGACAGAGAATAAAATGGACTAAATAACTAGTCCTTCAATAAAAAGATTTACATGTTAGACCTAAAACCATAAAAACGCTAGAAGAAAATCTAGGCATTACCATTCAGGACACAGGCATGGGCAAGGACTTCATGTCTAAAACACCAAAAGTAATGGCAACAAAAGCCAAAATTGATGAACGGGATCTAATTAAACTAAAGAGCTTCTGCACAGCAAAAGAAACTATCATCAGAGTGAACAGGAAACCTACAAAACGGGAGAAAATTTTCACAACCTACTCATCTGACAAAGGGCTAATATCAAGAATCTACAATGAACTCAAACAAATTTACAAGAATAAAACAAACAACCCCATTAAAAAGTGGGTGAAGAACATGAACAGACACTTCTCAAAAGAAGACATTTATGCAGCCAGAAAACACATGAAGAAATGCTCATCATCACTGGCCATCAGAGAAATGCAAATCAAAACCACAATGAGATACTATCTCACACCAGTTAGAATGGTCATCATTAAAAAGTCAGGAAACAACACGTGCTAGAGAGGATGTGGAGAAATAGGAACACTTTTACACTGTTGGTGGGACTGTAAACTAGTTCAATCATTTTGGAAGTTGGTGTGGCGATTCCTCAGGGATCTAGAACTAGAAATACCATTTGACCCAGCCATCCCATTACTTGGTATATACCGAAAGGACTATAAATCATGCTGCTATAAAGACACATGCACATGTATGTTTATTGCGGCACTATTTACAATAGCAAAGACTTGGAACCAACCCAAATGTCCAACAACGATAGACTGGATTAAGCAAAATTGGCACATATACACCATGGAATACTATGCAGACATAAAAAATGATGAGTTCATGTCCTTTGTAGGGACATGGATGAAACTGGAAATCATCATTCTCAGTAAACTATTGCAAGGTCAAAAAACCAAACACCAGATGTTCTCACTCATAGGTGAGAATTGAACAATGAGAACACATGGACACAGGAAGGGGAACATCACACTCCGGGGACTGTTGTGGGGTAGGGGGAGGGGGGCGGGACAGCATTAGGAGATATACCTAACGCTAAATGACGAGTTAATGGGTGCAGCAAACCAACATGGCACATGGATACATATGTAACAAACCTGCACATTGTGCACACGTACCCTAAAACTTAAAGTACAATAATAAAAAAAAAGAAAAGAAAATTGTGGGGGTTTTATTTGCTGGCTTTTGGCTAAGTTAGTGACTCTGTTTTGGCAGTAGATTGTGCCTTAAGCCCAGGTTTATTTCAGCTCTAATAAACTTTGAAACACTGCTAGTATTCTATCTGAGAGATCTTGAAGGGGATATCCTAACAGTGTGGGTAGGCTGTCTATAGGTTTGTGATCAAGGAAATTATGAAATATATCTCCTACCTCATGGTAATGCTGCACAGGAACTCAGGTTTGGCATCACCTGTGACTGAGATATCCAGGCTGGAGATGGTAGTCCTGCCTTTCTGCTTCATCCCTGGCTGTCCTGAGATTTTTTTCTCTTTTCGGGCATTAACAATGCTTCCTTGGGTTAAGGCAGGAATAAGTCTCTTGCCAGGGAATCCAAAGTGGTGGAGAAGCTGGTCACCCACTTCAACTTTATTTTATCCAGTGTAGTAACCATGAGTCAGAGGAGTCTTTCTTCCTTCCTTTTCTTTCTTTCTTCCTTTCCCACTTCGACTTTATTTTATCCAGTGTAGTAACCATGAGTCAGATGAGTCTTTCTTTCTTTCTTTCTTTCTTTCTTTCTTTCTTTCTTTCTTTCTTTCTTTCTTTCTTTCTTTCTTTCTTTCTTTCTTTCTTTCTTTCTTTCTTTCTTTCTTTTCTTTCTTTCTTTCTTTCTTTCCTTCTTTCCTTCTTTTTTTTTTGCACTTGGTTGTCAGCAGACTAGGGGAAGAGTGTCATGAATATAAAAGACAAACTTTCTTATCATCTGCCTGGTTTCTTCATTTCTCTGTCACCCTAAGAGCTGCCTCATTCTCATATTTGAGCTCTGGTGTATTGCTGGTGATAATCTCAGCACTGTATACTTGGTTTTGGTTTTTCTGTGTGTGTTCTTGGGGGGGTTAGGGTTGGAGACAAATGATGGCAGCTTCCTTTATTATGCCATTGTTTTTTTAAATACTCTACATTGCACTTTTGCTGCTTCCTTGTGTATAAATTTGTTACAAATTTTACATTTCTTCTGTTTTATCTATATGTTTACACATATGTATTTCTCTACATTGATTTAGCTGCATTTCAGTAGTTTTAGTATGTTTTAATTTTTCATTTATCTGCCAAAATTATATTAATTCCTTGCAGATTCTTCAGTTAACTATAGGTTGTTGAAGAGTGTATTTTTTAGTTTCCAAGTATTATATATTTTTCAGTTTTTAGAAAATGAGTTTCAGGCAGGTGGGGTGGCTCATGTGTGTAATCTGAGCACCTGGAGAGGCCAAGGTGGGTGGATCACCTGAGGTCAGGAGTTTGAGACCAGCCTCAACAATATGATGAAACTCTGTCTCCACTAAAATACAAAAATTAGCCAAGCATGGTGGTGTGTGCCTGTAGTCCCAGCTACTCAGGAGGCTGAGGCAGCAGAATGGCTTGAACATGACAGGTGGAGGTTGCAGTGAGCCAAGATTACACCACTGCATTCCAGCCTGGGTAACAGAATGATACTCCACCTTATTTTAAAAAAGAAATGAAAGAACAAAAAAAAAAGAAAGAAAGAAAGGAAAGAAAATGGATCTCTAGTTTTATTCCATTGTGATTGGAGAAAGCATCATGTGTGATTTCAATAATATTAAATATAATGAGACTTGCTTTGTGGCCTGCCATAAAGTCTATTCGGAAGATAGCACAGAAAACGATCCATATGCACTTTAGAAGAATGTGTGGTCAGCTTGTGGAGTGGAGTGTTTTGTATATGTCTGAGAGACTTACTTGGTTTCTACTGCTTTTGAAGACCTTTGTTTTCTTATTGAATTTCGGTTTGGTCATTTCACACATTGTTGAAAGTAGGGTGTTGAAATCTCCAACTATTATTATTATTGCAGAACTATCTTCTCTAATCTATTCATTTTTGTTTCATATATCCTGAGGATCTGTTAGTAGGTATATATGTATCATATCTTCTTGCCTGAATTAAAATATTTTGATATTTTCATAGTTCTTCTAGCTCTATTTCAGTTACTGTTTGCATTATTTTTTCCCTCACTTTTAAAACATTTTAAAAGTTATTCTGCCAGTCTGATTTTTAACTTGATTTTAGTTTATTTGGATTGAAAATAATTGCTGACAATAATTTATTTTCCTATTTTGACCCTTTTTATCTACAAGTTTTGTTGCTGTAGTTATTCTTAAATTCTTCCAAAACTACTAATTTTTACATTTGATTGCTTTTCTGGGGTGCAATTTGACTCCCTCGTTTCTCTTCAGTATATTTGAACAGTTATTTTCTTAGTGGTCATTAATGGTATTACAATTAATATCTTAAATTTATAATAATATAGTGGGAATTATAACAACTGAATGTTGACATGATACAAAAATCATTTTCCCATACTGCTCTCCCTACCTTCCTATGTTTTCTTGTCAAAAATTCTTCATTATATAATATGTGCTAACAACCTATATAGGAAATTATTGTTTTATTCTTTGTCATTTATTTTATTATTGAATTTTATTTTACTTCACAGAGACAGGGTTTCAGTCACATAGTCTAAATATGGTTCACAGCCTCGAGCTCCTGGGCTCAAGGGATCCTTCCACCGCAGCCCGCCATGTACCTGGGACAGAAGTGCATGCCACCACAGCTGGCTAATTTTGTTTATTTTCTGTAGAGACAGGGTCACATGTTGCTTCCCTGACTGGTCACAAACTTTTGGGCTCAAGGAAATCTCCCACCTTGGTTGGGATTACAGGTGTGAGATACTGTGCCTTACCTCTGGTCATTTAGATCTAGTGGAATAATAAAGTCACAGAACTCCCAAATACAATAATATTGGCTTTTCTATTTCCTGGAGTAATTACTTTATTGATTTTCTTTATTTCTTTATTTGCACATGAGTAACTATTTTTCTTTCATTCCTTGTTTTTATCTTCTTTTATAAGCCTATTCTAGCAGTGGTGTACTCCCTTTAATTCTGTTTGCTTGAAAATGCCTTATTTGCTCATAAATTTGAATTTTGGTTTGGCCAGATATTGAGTTTATGATTGACTTTATTTTCTATTTCAGCACTTTAAAGATTTCATCACAGTGACTTATTTCCTCCATATTAATGAGAAATTGGCTGTTAATATTATGGAGGATAACTTGCATGTAATCAGTTACTTGTGTCTTGCTTCTTTTAAAATTCTGTATTTATTTGTCTTCTGTCAATTTCTGTGCATGTGTTTCAGTGTGGATACTTTGAGTTTATTCTTCCTGGAGTATCTTTTTCTTTGGAGATAATTGGATCAGTAGATTTGCATCTATCAACACATTTGGGAAGTTTCAGCCACTGTTTTTTCAAATATATTTTTTTCCTGTTTTTCCTTTTCCAGTGAGACTCCCATTATGAATATGTTGCTATTCTTGATGGTGTCCCGTGGCAACCTTAGTTTTTTTCATTATTCTTGTTTCCCTTCTTGTTCGTTACACTGAATAATATCAAACCATCCATCTTCAAATTGCCTCATTATGCTTTCTGCATGCTCACGCATGCTTTTCAATCCTTCTAGTTACAGATTATTGATTTCATTTTTAAAAATAATTTATATGTCTTTATTGGTATTTTCAATTTTGAATAACAGTTCTTCTGGGTTCCCTAAGGTCTTTGAGAATATTAAAATGAAATGAATTGAATATTTCCCTAGTTAGTACTATGCCTGGGATTCCCGAAGTAGTTTCTTTTAATTATGTTTTCTTTGAGTGTGCCTTTTTGTTGTTTTCCTTTGAATGCCTTTTATTTTATTGTTGAAGGCTGAACACTTCGGATATTATTCAGCATATTCAGATAACAAATTATTGACCTCCACAGTTGCTTAGTTTGTTGGTTGTTTAGTTGTTTAGCAATGCTCCAGAGCTATTGTTGTAGTCTGTATTCTTTGTAATATATGGCCACTTAACCTGTGTTCTGTCACCCTTTTTTTCATCTACAGTTCTTGACACATTTAAAAAAAAAATCCAAGCAAAGAAAAAAAAAAGAAGAAATAAAAAAAAAAAAAAAAAAAAAACTGCCCAGAGTTTGCATATGAACTCTTTGAGGAACTCTAGTGTTTAGCACAAGTCAGGGAAAAATGAAAAGCTTTGGTGTCGTCTCCATGCATGCATCCTAAAGTGGACATACTTATATCCTTCTAAATATACCAGTAGGAGTCTGTGTGTGGTGATTCATATCTGTAATCCCACCAATTTGAAAGTCTTAGGAGAACAAATCACTTGAGCCCAGAAGTACGAGACCAGCCTTGATAACATGGCAAGATCTCTTCTGTATTAAAAAAAATACAAAAATAAGCTGGTTGTGGTGGCCCATACCTGTACTGTGAGATGCTGAGGTGGGAGGATAGGTGGAGTCCAGTGAGGTGAGATGCTCAGGAGGCTGAGGTGGGAAGATTATTTGAACCCAAGAAGGTTGAGGCTGCAGTGGACCATGATCATGCCACAGGACTCCAATATGGGCCACATGGCAAACTCTGTCTCTATTTAAAACCCAAACCAAAATAAACACCAAAAACTGTGAGAGTTTTTCAAAGCTGATTTTCCACATCCATTTTCTTCCCCAGCCTCTTCCTTCCAGGCATTTTGTTTGTGTACTGCTTGACCTGACTTATTCCTTGTTACAGGTGGATCTGACTAGCATATTTCCTTTCAACAAATGCCTCTTGGAAGTCAAATTCTGGCCCCAAGAAAGCTCTGAGGAAGGCTAAACAAAAGCCCCTGAGCTAATAATCTCCTAGGGAACCTCAGTCATTTTAAATCACACAAACACAAGTATTTGAGATAAGCTCCGTATTTTTCCCACATGCATCAAAAGCTGCATCTAGAATTTCATCTTCTTTACACTTGCCATGAAATCATGGAGTGGGTGATGATGGACAGTTAAAATGCCAGAAGTGTCTTACCCAAACTTAGAAGTCTAGTCTTCCTTAATTAAACAGTCCCCTGAATTACCTTATTAGATTCCAGAGCTCTGAAAATCAATTTTGAGTTTTTTTTCTCTTTCTTATATCTCTTCACTTTTACGCCAGTGAACTTTAATGACAGCACGAAATAGAAACTTGATTAAATTTACCTTGCTTTTTAATGTTCAGAGAGATTTTTATGAGATGGCATCACACTCTCTCACCCTGGCTAGAGTGCAGTGGCACGATCTCAGCTCCCTGCAGCCTCTGCCTTCCACGTTCAAGGGATTCTCTTGTCTCAGCCTCCTGAGTAGCTGGAATTACAGGCATGTACCCCCATGCCTGACTAATGTTCTTATTTTTAGTAGAGAGGGGGTTTCACCATGTTGGCCACGCTGGTCTCAAACACTTGACCTTACATCATCCACCCGCCTCAGCCTCCCAAAGTGCTGGGATGACAGGCGTGAGCCATCATGTTCAGACTATTTTGTAAGATTTTACTTGAGGCTGCTTCCATCATTGTCATGACAGCCATTCTGTCTTTCATGTAATAAGAAATAGTTAATAAATATACATTTTTGTTAGTAACTTTTAAGTAATATAACTTTATTATTTTCCAAATTATTAAGACTTCAGTTAATTCATTTCACCACAGTATGGCAGTTGTAACAAATAATTAAGTTCCATCTTGGGCCAGTTTAATCTCACAGTTTCTAACTAAACTATTTGAGTGTAAAAATTAACTGTCTAATTAGACTACATAATGTATAGCTTATATATTATTGTTACTTTAGTGGTGTTTTATATAATTAAATGTAAGGGTGATATTTTAGGACATGATCATATTCATTTTGTAGAATCATACCCTCCTAAGAAGACAGAATTACACTGGGTAGTTGTAGGCATATCACTATGGAGTTCAAAACATATTCCTCAGATTTCACTGGGAAATGAAAAGTGAAATGTTTTAACTGTTTTGGAAATATGGCCCTAACCAGTAAGGAGATGGCTTGTGTCTTCTATGATAAAAAGCAGGATAAATAATGAATTATTTGAGATTTTCCTACATGTTTGTTTCCTGTATTGTTTGGGTTTTAAATAATAAAACATCCAAATAATAAATGTCATAATAAATTTAAGTAACAAAAACATTTCAATAAATTTTAAATATAAAACATTTATATTTTGTTATATGAATTAAATGGTCAGTGCACATTTTTGTAACTTCAACAGGCTCTCAAGAACAGAGAAGAATATGTCAAGTTCACACCTCTAAATGTCTTAAAGCTAGGATGGATAGAAGTGAAAGGAGTGAGTAAAAAATACATAACCTTATCTACAATTCAACTAAAATCTTGTTTCATAAATAATCTATAGACTTGGTATTCAAAAATTCAATACTGAAATTACAAAGTTGTATTATTTATTATAATATTAAACACTTATAAAGAGGTTATTATATCTCAGAATTTCAGCTTAAAATGGAGGATATAATAGTAAATAACACTGAAATAACTCCTCACTTCATAAAGTAACAGTTAATACTAAAGCAGAAAGGAAGAATAGAAAGAAAATTAAAAGGGATGTGTTTTATTCATTGAAAAGAATAATTCTAGACTCTCAATGAAAAATAAATTGAATAGAGCAGCAGAGAAGTAGGGAATAAATTAAGATATTGATATTATCATTTAGGGAACAATGAATGATGACCTCAACCAGAATGTATAAACATTAACAAGAAAAAAAAATTTGTACATGGTAGATAATAAAAATGTTATTGTAGATAAAATATGAAAGAGATGAGGAAAAATAATGAATTTGGAATATCACTAGCTTTTATGTTATATAAATGATGTATTTTTGAACAAAAAATTATCGAAGAGAGAGGCATGAAGAATGTGTAAAGAAGTTCAGGGGAAGTTTTCAGTTTAGCTATCTTAATCTTGGGGTGCTAGTAAGAAAAAAAAAGGCGCAATGTATAGGAATTCAGATGTCATAACACTAGTTGAATTCCTTAGAACTGCAGGTTTGAAACCTAAAAGGCTTTTGTCTCAAAACAACATCAATAAAAAGCCAGGTGTGGTGTGCATCTGTGGTCTCAGCTACCAAGGAGACCAATGCAGGAAGATTGCTTGAGCCCAGGAATTTGAGCCTGTATCAGTCAAGGTCTCACTACTGCACTCCAGGGTGAAAAAGAAAGAGGGAAGGGAAAAGGGAAAAAAGAAAAAGGAGGAAAAAGAGATATTCTGTGTAGTTACATTAGTGGTCTAACAAACAGATATCTATGAGTTAAAATGAAACAAAGGGCACTGATAATTAAATAGAGAAATCAGAAGAAAGTTTAGTCATGTAATCCAAAGCAAAATAGTATTTCAAGAATGAGGGTGTGAATCAGTTTTACAGATACACATGACTGTTTGAGTAATATGCAACTGACAAGTGAAATACAGGATTTAGTGACAAGCATAAGATGATTCTAAAAAACAGGTAAATGCCTGAAGAAAGGAGGGTTAAGAGAAATAAAGTTAAACCTTGTCAGGGCCAACTGTTTCCATGAGTCTTGCTATCACGGAAAATAAACAAATGAGTTGAGAGTGGCATATCTAGGACTAAGACAAGAAGCCTGTAGATCTAGTAAAGAAAATGATCAGGGTGGGTGTGGTGGGTCACACCCGTACTTCCAGCACTTTGGGAGGCTGAGAGGGTGGACCACTTGAGGTCAGTTTGAGACCAGCCTTGGCAACACGGTGAAACCACGTGGCAAATAAAAATTCAAATGTTAGCCAAGCATGGTAGTGCATGCCTCTAATGTCAGATTCTCAGGAGGCTGAGGCAGGAGAGTCACCTGAATGCGGGAGGCCAAGGTTGCCATGAGCCGAGATTGTGCCAGAGACTCGGTCTCAAAAAAACTAAAATAAAATAAAATAAGTAAAAAAATGGTCCTGCAGGTAGAGTGAAGAATCCGTGGTACAGAGAGACAACAAATAATAAGTAAATCAGTATTTTAAGAAGCTGTGAACTCCAAAGAAAAAGATGAAGAGGGTCATAGATAGAACAGTAAAAAATACACACAAATCTACACAAGCTTTATTTTTGTTGGTGATTTCTTATGAGAAAGAAACATAAAAGAAAGTATGAATAAGAAAGTTGCCTCCATTGCTTTGGTAGAAAAAGAAAAGGAAAAACAACAACAACAAAATGACAAAAATTTTATAATATTAAGCTTTAGTGTTCTTCATGACTTCCCATGGTCATTGTTTCCCCAAGAAATAACAGAAATCAAATAGTCAAAATAGAAGAAAATATTAGCATATATTACTATCTATGTATTTTAAGGCAAGTTTATTTTAATTGTAATTCATTCTTTTAAAATTTTTATTTTAATTAACAAATGTAAATATTTATGGGATACAAAGTGATTTTGTAATGCATGTATATATTGCAAAAGAATTAAATTGGGCTAGTTACCATATCCATCACCTCACATACTTATCATTTATTTATTTGTGGTAAGAATATATAAATTAAACTTTTTAAACAATCTTTTTTTTTTGAGATAGAGTTTTGCTCTTGTTGCCCACCTTTGAGTGCAGTGGTGCAATCTCAGCTCATTTTGACCTCTGCGTCCCGAATTCAAGTTATTCTCTTACCTCAGCCACTCGAGTAGCTGGGATGACATGTGCATGCCACTGAACCTGGCTAATTCTTGTATTTTCAGTAGAGACGGTGTTTCATCATATTGGCCAGGCTGGCCTCCAACTCCTGACCTCTAGTGATCCTCCCGCTGCTGTAAGTGCTAGGATTTCAGACATAAGCCACCATGCCTGCCCTTTATTATTATTATTGTTATTGTTATTATTATTATTAAGCAATTTTGAAGTTGACATTTATTAACAATGGTCACCATTCTTCCTGTCTGAGACTTCTTCCTGTCTCATCGATTTTTTTTTTTTTTTTCCCATTTGACGAACATCTCCCCTTTCTCTATCCACTCCCATCACCACCCCACACTCCAATATCTGACTACTTTTTGTATGTTTGTAGAAAGAGTCAGGGCCTTGCTGCATTGCCCAGGCTGGAGTACAGTGACACAACTATGGCTCACTGTGGCCTCAAACTTCTGACCTCAAGTGATCCAACCACATCATCCTCCCATAGTGCTGGAGTGATAGGCATGAGCCACCACATCTGGCATATTCACAGTTTGAATGAGTTCAACTTTTTAGATTTTACATATAATTGTGATCATTCTATACTTGTCTTTCTGTGCCTCTCTTATTACACTGAGCATAATATCTTCCAAATCCATTCATTTGGTCACAAATAAATAAAAGATTGTCCTCCTTTTTTTAAGCTGTATATGTGCCACATTTTATCTGTTGATCTGCTTATGAGCACTTGAATTGTTACCAAAACTTGGCTATTATTAATAATGCTGACATGAATATAGGAATGCAGATATCTCTTTGACATGCTAATTTTATATCCCTTGAGTACATATTCTGAAGTAGAGTAGCCAGACCATGTGGTAATTCTATTTTTAACTTAATTTTATTTTCAAAACCTCAATTCTTTAACCCCAAAAGCACAGGCTACAAAAGCACAACAAAAAGCAACTGGATCGGGTTACATCAAACTAAAATGTTTCTGCACAGCAAAGGGAAAAGGGAAATAGAGTAGAGTGAAGAGACAACCAAAATATTTGAAGAACATATCTGCAAACCATATACATGATAAAGAGTGAATAATAAATACACATAAGGAACTCAAGCCATTTAACAACGGCAACAAAAAATTAAGCCTATGAAACATGGTCAAATGACCTGAATTTCCATATCTCAAAAGAAGACACACAACAGGCCAACAACTCTATATTTAATATTGATTGATTGAAGGATTCACTGATTGATTGATTAATTTGAGATGGATTCTCACTCTGTCATCCAGGCTGAAATGCAATGGTGTGATCTCAGCTCACTGAATCCTCCACTCACTGGTTTCCAGCAATTCTGCCTCACTCTCCCTAGTAGGTGTTTACAGCTGTGCACTATGTCGCCTGGCTAATTTCTGAACAACTATATATTTAAAGATGCTCAACACCACCAATCATCAGGGAAATGCAAATTAAAACCAACAATGAGCCCTTCTCTCACACATATTGGAATGGCTTTTATTATCAAGATGAATGATGACAAGTGTTTTGAGAATGTAGAGCACAGAGAATCCTTGTGCACTGTTGGTAGGAATGTAAATTAGCATTTTAAATTATTAACATGATGATTTATTTTTAATAGAACAAGTTTGTGCTTTAAGATGCATTAATATGAGTTGCTTTCTGTTAGTCAAAGTTTAATGAGAAAGACTTTAGTTACCTTAAATTAATATAAATTGGAGCATGCTCATAAGACTTCTCTTTCAGATTCTCCTTAAGTACAGAATGAAACCTGTGGTAAGTACTAATTCTGAAAAATAAAAAAAAGTTCACTGATAATGTATATGCTAGATTACAAACACTTGTTAAATTAAAGGCATAGTTTCTAAAAATGTACTAGGTGAAAAATTAGTTACGGTTATTTTTTGTGCTCAGTCTTTGGACCCAGATGGGTTTTTTGTTTTGTTTTGTTTAATAAGTTGTACAATTATATTTAAGAAAACAAAAATTACTAATGCATAGTCACAGGAGAAAAATCAATTTTATTAGAAACTGCTTCCAAGATTTTGCTGTTTATAATTTTTTATGAGTATCTTTGTAAAGTCACATTCAGCCTCTCTACTCTCAGTTCTGTGAAAGTATATATGTATATTTTGTGGATATTGCATAATTTTTATTGAAAATATCCACAACCCTTCTCTGTGAGTGATAAGAATTCCTCAGCTGCTTATTTTTATTATTTTAATTGAGTTTTCTCTAGCTGTTTACAAAATATCACAGTGCTTCTGGATGATTTTCAATATGTCCTGGCAATACTTTGCCTGATGACCTTGGGTGCAAATACTGACAGAAAAGGAGCATAAAGCCTATGGCTAATTGGTAGGTTATGTGAGCTCCATGGCAACTAATGAGTCACAAGCCCAAGACTTCAGTAAAATTTTCCCTCCAAAGAACCTAAACACCAATATTAATATCACATTTTCTAAAAACTGAAAGCTGTAGTATAGGATTCTGTGGCCCACATCTGTCTCTTGTCAATTATTTCCTCATTTGACAGCTGCAATTTCACTGCTGACCAGCAGGAGAAGTTGATGGCAGCATATACTAGCATGATTAAGATAAGCATCCCTACTGTACCCACCATGCTGAAATTATTTTCTGTGTAGCTAGGAAGATGAGCTCCACTTTCCAAAACTCCAGCCATGGTGCCAACAATAATACAAAATATATGATTAATAGAAAGGGTAGGCTCCTCAGTTTCAGAGATGCAGGGAAAAATGCCAGTCACTGCATGTGAGATAATCACCAAGGAATGTCCTATCATGACATAGATGAATTTTATCACCTATAGCTTAATATCAGCAAAGTTGTTGCTGGTGTGGATAGCCAGTGTATTGCAGTGAATGACCCCAAACGCAACTGATAAAAGGGAACATGTCATCGGCAATACTATTAAAGATAAACATGAAAACGTTAGAGAATAATTTTCATTAGTAATGGCCATTTTCTCTTTTAAACTTGCAATGTTAAGATATATTCCTCCCAACCCACCTCCTTCAGAAAATGATTTACTTAAAAAAAGGAAAAAAAAGTTTGTTAACTTTCCATTATCAGGGATTTAATAATAATATTCATGCAAATCATATATTACACCTTGGAAAAACAAATAACAAGTGAATACATACATACCCACATTTATAAATGTATACACCCATTCCCTCAAAAAAAAAAAAAAAACTGGAACAAATGAAATTGGATAGAGGCATTCATATCTGATGCTATAAGCTGTGACAGCACATAGAAAGAAGTCTCAATTAAGAAAAAATAAAATTACCTGAATTGCATCTCGAAAAGGTAGTTTCTGTTTTATAGAAAGTTAGACTGTTAAGTAGGAAATTACAGTGTAAAATAGTAGGTGAATGTAATATCGACTGTGTTTTAGACTACGGTGATAACAAGAAATAGGACATAAGCTGTGGAGGTAAAGTAAATCCTCAAAGTGGAGCTGACAGATTTTGCTAAGTGATGGAATACAAGGCACTAGAGGAGCAGAAAAATTAAAACTTTTAGAAATTAAGTGGTATGTGTGTACGTGTTTCTGTTTGTATTTATGTAATTTTATCAGAAAATTTTTCATAACAAATTAATTTAATTTTGACATTATTTTCCCAATAATTACACTAATATGCAGAAGGAAGAAAATCGAAATTATGAAGTAGTTGAATAATCAGTTTAAACAATTTTGTACTACATGGAGTTGAAAGAGTAAAAATTAATTTTACATACATAGGCAAGTTAAAAAAATACACTCTTCATACGCAATGAAATGAAGCCAGACACCAAAAAGAGGTCAAGTAGTCATTACTTATCTAAAGTAATTACTCATTTTCTAACACCATTTAGGAAAACGAATATCTAGAGCCCATTTATTCTTTTAGGAATACCCAAAGAGAAACTCTAAAGCAATAACATCTTTAACTGCATTTATGAGAAATAAGATTGAAGAAAAATAAATGACCTAAAAATTAAATTTCAGAAAGTAAATTTTAGCTGGGTATAGTGACTTAAACCTGTAATCATAACACTTTAGGAGGCTTAGGTGAGTAGATCACTTACACCCAACAACAACAACAACAACACACACACACACACACACACACACACACAAATATTAGCCAGGCATAGTGGCACATGCATGTAGTCTCAACTATTCAGGAGGTGGATGTGGGAGGATTGCTTGGGCAAGGGAAGTAGGCATAGGACTTTTTTGCTTTGGGACATTTATTTCCCTGTTCCCTGACCCCAGCACTTTGTGGGGCTGATATCCGGGGGTAATCTTGTAGAACAACTCTGGCAACAGATTAGAACCCATGACTTCAGTAAAATGGACTTGAATTCCAGTCAATATTCCTGCTGATTGAATACAGTAACCTGGGACAATGAATAAAGGTCAGAGGGCAGATCCTGGAAGCTTCAGGCCTTGAGTACACCCAGTGCTCAACCATTTTCTACAGGTGCAACTTGGCACTGAGTCAGCTTTGGCAGTCAAATTTCCCCAGCCACGAAAGTCTGCTCATTAGTGTTTCCACTAGTTCTACCAGGGATGAAGCTAACATAGGCTTAAAGACCTTAATTTCCTTCTCCTTGCCCTGAATCTCCAGAAAGGCTTGCTGTTGAAGAAAGATTCCAAACTAAGCCACCATGAACACTGAATTAGGCACCTACATCACTGTGCAGACATTGATGCATAGTCACAAGGATTATGATCAATGAGAGAAACATGATGACATCAAGTCATCAAAACAAGGTGCTAGTGGTGACTGACCCAAAAGTGATGGACACGGACACATGGCCTGACAAGGAATTCAAAATAGTTATTTTAAGACAATGAGGTGGACTTCAGGAAAACACAAAGAATTCCAAAGTTTATCAGAGAAACTTACCCTAGAGATTAAAATAATGGAAGAAAAACAAACAAACAGAAATCTTGAAGAATGAAACACAACAAAATAAAAAATGCAGTTGACAGCAGTGACAACAGAAGGGGTCAAGCAGCAAAACTCAAAGACAAGTCAATTGAAAATATAGTCAGAAGAGAAAACATAAATAAGACTCATGATATTAATGGGATAACATCCAAAAAGCAAATGTATCAGACACTGGCATTCAAGAGTGTGGTAGATCTGGGTACGATGGCTCATGACTGTATACCCAGCACTTTGCCGGGTAGGCCAAGGCAGGTGGATCATATGTTGCCAAGAGCTTGAGAGCATCCTGCACAACATGGTGAAATCATTTCTCTATTAAAATAAAAAATAGCCAGGTATATTGGTGGACATCTGTAATCCCAGCTACTGAGAAGGCTGAGTCAGGAGAATCACTGAAACTCAGGAGAATTACTGTAACCCAGGATGTGGAGGTTGCAGTGAGCTGCAATCACATCATTGCACTCCAACCTGAGAGACAAGAGCAATACTCCATCTGGAAAAAAAAAGTATAAAAAAGAGTAGAAAGCTTATTTATAGAAAAAATAACAGAAAGCATTCCAAACATATAAAAATATAAATATTCTGCTACAAGAATATCAAAGGCTTCCGATCAGATTCAATTTCAATGAAAATATACCCATGATTTAATATAATCAAACCACCAAATATCAAAGACAAAGAGAGGAAACAGAATTAAGCGCAAGAAAAAAAAGAAAATATTATATCAGGAATACACCATATAAGTAATGTATGCATATACATAATACAAATGTTAATAGATCCAAAGGAAGGAAAACGTGCAAGATAATAATAGAAAACTTCAGCACCTTATTTTCTGCAGTGAATAGATAATGCACACAGAATTCAACAAGTAAACATTGGATTAAAATGCCCTGTAGGGCAAATGCTAAAAACAGTTACTGAACTATCCATCCAAGAGCTATAGAATAACCATTCTTATCCACTGCATACATAGAACATCTTCCAGGATAAATCATAGATTAGGCAAAAACCCACAACTTAATGAATTTGAAAAGATCAAAGTGATATCAAATATCTTTTGTAATTAATAATTCATAAGCACATCAAAATTAAACAACATACTCCTGAAAAACCATTGAGTCAATGAAGACATTAAAGAGAAAACACCATATTTCTTGAGACAAAAATAGAAACAACACACCAAAACCTATGGCATACAACCAAAGCAGTTTTAAGAGGAAACTTATGGCAATAAATGCCTTCATCTAAAAGGATATCAAATACACAACTTGATGTTTCAATCAAGGAATTAGAAAAACCAAAAGTAACAAAAGCCCCTAATAAAGAAAATCTGAACCAAAAAAGATATACCATAACTAACACCAAGAAACTAATTAATGGTAAGAAATCCAATAAGCAAAAAAGTCACCTGTTAAAGAAAAGCCCAGGACCTGATGTATTCACTGCTGCATTCTACCTACCACAAAAAAGAAAGTACTGTCACTTTTTTTAACATAAACAAAAACAAAAACATAACACAAAAAAGGAAGATATGGGAACTGTTTCAACTCATTCCACTGGGAAGGCATTATGCTGATTACAAATCCAGACAAGGATACAAGAATAAAGAGAAAACTATGGGCCAATATATCTGATAAACAAAATGTAAAAATCCTCAAAAAAATACTGAGAAAATGACTTATAATGCACATGTAGAAAATCATTCACCATGATCAAATGAGATTACAGGGATGCATGAATGGTTTAATACAAAAGAATCATTAAATGTCATATATCACATCAACACAACAAAGAACAAAATCTATGCAGTCATTTCAATAAGTGAAAAAAAGATTTTTCAAACTTCAACTTTTTTCAAAATAAAATCTCTTAACAAATTATGCATGGAACAACTGTAACTCAACACAACAAATGACATAGACCCAGATAACTAGGAAACACAATATATGACAAACGCTTAGCTAATATCACACACTCAATGGGTGTTGAAAGTTGAAAGCTTTGCTGTGAAGATCTGAAAGAAAACCACGATGTTCACTTTCACTACTTATGTTAACATAAAGCTAAAAGTCCTTCGCAGAGTAATTAGACAAGAGAAAGTAAGAAAAGCTAACTCAAATTGGAAAGAAAGAAGGAAAATTGTCCACATATGCTAATGACATAATATGGAAATCCTTAGACACATCAATAAAAGGAGTTAGAACTAATTCAGAAAGTGAGTAAAGTTTCAGTTTACAAAATCAACATATGCAATTCCATAGCATTTCCATACACAAATAGCTAAATATCAAAAAAAAAACTTAAGGATCTCAGTTACAATAGCTATGGGGAATAAAAAGGAGTAAATTTAACTAAGGAGGTAAAAAAATATGTATTCTGCAAATTATGAAACAATAAAATGTTAAAATGACATAAATAAGTGGAAAGATATCTATGTTCATTGATTGGAAAAAGTAATATAGTTAAAATGTTTATATGATCCAATGGAGTGCTCAGATTGAATGTAATCTCCATCAAAACACCAATGGCATTTTTCATAGAAATTGAAAAAACTCCTAAATTACTATGAAACCATAAAAAACCAACCCGGAATAGCCAAAGCTACCCTGAAGATGGCACTGCCCTTGGGGTGCGAACCCACAGAACTGGAGATGCCACAGTGCTATAAACCAATACAATAGAATACAGTGAGCAAAAATAAATTTACACGTGTATAGCCAACTGATATTCTGCAGAGGTGCCAAGAACACAAAATAAGGAAACGTCAGTCTCTTCAATAAGTGGTCCTGGGAAAACAAGAGAGCTACATGCAGAAGAATATAATTAGAACCCTATCTGTCACCACATACAAAAATTCAATGGATTGAAAAGCCTAGTGCGGTGGTGTGCACCAATAGTTTTAGCTACTCGGGGGTTTCAGATGGGTGGATCACCTGAGCCTAGTTGTTCAAAGCTGTGGCATGAAACACTTATGCCACTGTACTCCACACTAGGTAATATAGTGAAACCTCATCTATAAGAATATATTTTTTTAAAACATTTAAAAATAAAGATGTAATGAAAACACCAAACTGTCAAACTAGTAGAATAAATCACAAAACACATTTAATAACCTTGGTCTGGGCAAGAATATTTTTTTGGATAAGACTTCAAAAACACAAGCAAAAAATGCACAAACAGAAAAGTATGGTTACATCCTACCAGAAAATTTACATACAGCAAAAAATAAAAATAAAGTAAAATAAATCACCAGAGTGATAGAATGAGAGCAAATATTTGCAAACTGTATATCAGGCAAGGGGTTAATCAAAATATACAAGGAACTGAAAACAGATTCAAAAGAACAAGAAAATAATAACCTAATTAAAAACAAGTATCTTCTGTTTTCAAAAGAAGATATATACACAGCTAACAGGTGTGTGTGTGTGTGTCTGTGTGTGTGTCTGTGTGTGTAGATGTATGTGTGTGTACATATATATACATATATATATAGATATATGTATATATATGTACACACACACATATATATCTCAACATTTCTCATCATCAAAGAATTACAACATCTACCTCCCAGGTTCAAGTGATTCCAGTGCCTCAGCCTCATAAGTAGCTGGGATTACAGGCGAGTGCCACTATGCCCATCTACTTTTGTATTTTTAGTAGAGATGGGGTTTCACCATGCTAGCTAAGCTGGCCTCTAACTGCCAGCCTAAGGTGATCTTCCCACCTTGACCTTTCAAAGTACTGGGATTAGAAGTCTGAGCCACCATGCTTGGCCTATTGCAAGAAATTTTATACATTTCTTAAATTAAACTTATAAAAAAGAAAAAGTTGGCCAGGAACGATGACACACACCTGTAATTCCAACACTTTGGGAGGCCAAAGTAGGTAGATCACAAAGTCAGGAGCTTGAGACCAGCTGGGCCAATATACAGAAATCCCATCTCTACTAAAACCACAAAAATTAGCTGGGCACGGTGGTGTGCGCTACTCTGGAGGTTGAGGCAGGAGAATCCCTTGAACCTGGGAGTTGGAGATTGCAAGGAGCTCATATCACACCACTGTACTCCAGTCTGGGTAACAGAGTGAGACACTGTCTCCAAACAACAACTACAGCAACAAAATTAGGTATGTTTTTACTGCACAGAGATTTGTTGGTTCTGATATTGTCAGGAGTTTTATTTATTTGTTGAGTTTTCTGGCTAATGTGTTGTTCATTTTCCATTGTTTCTGCCTAAGTCCTTTTCTTTCAGCAGATTCAGTCAATTAAACTTAAATTAGCTCCAGAGTATGGCCCAAAATCACTTCAAGCATTGTCACTGGGATTAACACGTTGGCTTTTCAGGAGTGTTTATTGCCCTGTTAGTGTTACTAATTGCCCTTGCTATTACTAATTTTTATTTGCATAGAAGATTAAATCATGAAATAACACATTTTTGAATGTGTTTAACTTCTACACTTGCATTTTTAATGAAAGGTAACACTTATCCCCATTGACTCCTAATTCTATAAAATGTATATAATTTTTCATACATTTTACTATCTTAGAGCTCTAAATGCAGATCTGAATGTAATTACTTCTTACAAAATTTATAGTACTCATGAAAATCAGTACAGTAACAGACAGAAGTAATATGGGAATGAATTGCTTAGCTATATTTTGATATTCCAAGTCACAGCTACAAATTTAAAGATGTCTAGAAAATCTATCACTAACATGTTAAATCACATCAGTTGACAAAATTTATGAGATTATTTTTGAGCCATACTCTTCTCACTCACTCTACTCTCATTACTTAATTTAAGCTTGTGTATCTATCCTTCATAACTATTTAGAAGGTCCATTAGATTGAATGAGAATATATCAAAAGGAACAGAAAAAAACAACTGACTTAATCCCATTTGCATTTTTTAAAAACTATCATTACCTCATTACTGATAAAAATTGCTTAGGAAAATTTTCAAAAGTGTGAAAACTACATAAAACTAAACAGGGACACATTTCAGTTAGAGGAACAATGATTATTACATCCTTAATCTTGTTAGGAAATGATTTATATTCTATTTACTTGTTGGAAATAGAGGATGTGAGATATTTGTGTCACTTAACCACACTATAGGGCCTAAAGGAAGAATGCACCAAAAAGAGTAATGCAGCTTTATTTCTCCTCAAGTCTGTTTGGAAAAGCATTAGGGTAATTTGACCTAAAGTTACCTCCACAATAATAAAGCTCATGGCAAATGACATCAGAATCTGTCATTAGCTTTTCAATTAATTTCAAACATATACAAAGCACAGGTGTCCTCACCACAGCAGGAAACAGTTGAGCAGAGAACGATGAAACGAAAGCTCCTATGGGGTCTGTGCCCAAGGACCATTTCTTCTTCCAACGATAAAACTTCTCCTGTACTTTCCTTACAAGCACTGTGTCCATTCTCAGCATGCTGCTAATTCAAACTCTGCTTGTCAGTGAATCCAGTATAGTTCGGTATCAAATCCCAACTGAAGAAAACAAGATTCTGTATAATTCACTATTCACTGAAAATGTAAAAAGGTAAGTTTGGATCACTAATCACAATAAAAAAATCTATGTCTGGTTTAGGAAATATTGAACCACCACTTGACATAATTTAGTCAATTAAAGCATTTGACATAATTTAGTCAATATGTCAAATAACTTGACATATTATTTCTTCAGCAAATATTGTTTTAAGGAAGTAGACAATAAAACTTCTATGAGGCATTAACTACCACTTAACACCAAGATGACAGTGCTGTCTTCAAGTAGTATGAAAAAATATGTATATTTCTCATAAGTTTTCTTTTTGTGCCTTTCAGCCAATGTCTGCTGCTGATATCAACTAAAACAAAATGGCACAAGGTCTAAGTCAAGTCTAATGATAATGACATTAAGAAAACTATTTAGCAGTTTTTTCTGATTGAGAAAGGAATACAAAATAATGAGTCCTTTAAGTTCCACTTATTGTTAGATGCTGGTCATTTTGCATTTAAATTACTGTTTCTTGGCTTGATTTAATGCTATAAAGTTATAAATCAAGTAACGTTTCAATTTAAATAGACAGAAATCCAGACTTCACATGGTTATAGACCTAAACTCTATTTTGAGGCAGGGGTGGGGGTGAAATACCTCATGTTAGGTTCTTTCTAGACAAACTGCCAGAGGAATTACTGATATATTGTGACGGTCAATTAGTCATTATGTGTGGGAAGCAATATTAAACAAAAATGAATATGAAGGAATATAAAAGGCAACAGTAGTTTTAAATCAAGTAAATATTGGAACAGAATTTAGACAGGAAGATTTTTCTGACTAAAAATGCTGTTAATATAATAAAAAAGCATGAAATGTGTAAGAATCTAATGCAAATTACTAACGAGAATACATAGTATTTCCCCAGAAGATGTTGGTTGTTTATTGAAAGGTATCAATGGGAAAAATAGAAGTAGTAGTTTAAAAAGTGGGAGTTGAAGAATGAAGTAACCTATTTTATTTTTATTTGATAACATGTTCATTTCCTGAACTTTCTTTGCATTGCTTTTATTTTCATAACTTATCATAAATATCCTTTCCTCCAATTTGTTAAGTTTTATGCTGCAGAGTATTAAATTCCTCAACTTCTGTTGTTTGTTACTCTGATCTAAATCACACCTTTAAATATATACACTCATCTATTCAAAGACAAAACCTTTATCACATTTTAAGATACATCCTCTTGGACCCAACCCATCAATATGATTAATCTTTTCTTCTTTCTCATAATTTACTTCATTCTCTTCCTCACTGTCCTAATTTCCTTGTCACACATGTATAAAAAAACTCCATATTTTATGATCCACAACAAAAACTGTCTCTTTTGATACTGATCTTTTTCTCTAATTTTAGTTGCCACAGAGAATTTCTATTAGCTATTTCCTTTCCATCAGTTCCTACTGTGTCTCAGGTTTTATCCCACAATTGTGAAGTCACAGTCCTTCATCAAAGGTCATCAGTGACACCGTAATTGCTAAATTTAAAATGTTTCCTTCAATTTCAAGTGAATATTTTTACCATTGACAATATGCTGTCATTTGAAAATATCACTTACCTTTACCAGTCAGGCTTTCATCCCCAACAATCTACCAAATATATTATATTTAAAATAATCAACTTTATTTTTGTCAAATATAATAGTTTTATTAAAAAAAATTCTTGTCCTTGCTTTTAGTTTGTTTATTGAGACATGGTCTGCCTCTGTTGTCCAGGCTGGAGTGCAGTGTTGCGATCAATAACTCACTGCAGCCTCAACCTCCCGGGGTCAAGCGATATTTCCACCTCACCCTCCTGGGTGACTGTGACTACAGGCCACCCAGACTAGCTAATTTTGGTAGAAACAGGGCCTCTTCATGTATCCCAGGATGGTCTTGATTTCCTGGGATCAGACAATCTGCCTGCATCAGGCTCCCAAAGTGCTGCCATTGGAGGTGCGAGCCACCAGGCCTGGCCAAATATAACAGTTATTTCTTAGTCTCTGTCTTCCTTGAACTATCACTGATGAATTTACTCTCAATCTCTTAGTTATCTCTTCCTGTATGGTGGATTTCTAAATTCTACTATGTGTCCCAAATTGTTAACTTCAACCAGTCTCTTACCAAAGCCCAAATCATATAGGACCCTATTGCACATACTCATGTTTAACAGGCAATTTGATCTCAAGGCTACACACTGAATCTGATGCTCCTTCCAAACAACTTCCCTCAAGTGTTTCCCATTTCACATAGTAGTTACATCCTGTTTCAAAGGCCTAAAACTATAAGGTCATCCTCAATGCTTTTCTTTTCATCTCATCATTTATATTAATCCTTAAATTCTGCATGTTTTCCTTTTAAAACAGGTCTGGAATCTAACCACTTTTCCCTATTTCTCCTGCTGTCACCCAGATACAGGTCATTCACATTCTAGTCTGATAATTTCCTACCTTCTGCTATTACAACTATTACACTATTACCACCATTACAACTATGTGAGTTATATCTCAGATACTATAAAATTAACCATTGTAAGGCATACATTCAGTGATTTTCAGGATATTCCCAATGTTATACAACCATCACTATTATTTAAATATAGAATGTTGGCTTCACCTTAAAAAGTAACTCTATCTATTAGCATTCAATCCGAGCTTCCCTTTTTCCTAAGCTAAAACCATGGTCTTTATAATGTAACAACAACCATACATTATTTTCTTCTTATCCTCTTTTGCATATCTTCTTCTACCATCCTCTTTCTTGTTCAGAGCCTCAGTATACACTATGACTTCAGAGGTTTTGCTCTCTCTGTTGTTTCAAGAAGTTTGCTCAAATCTCCTTTGAGCTTATACTGTTCACCTGCTTATGAATGAATTCACCATCCTTATCCTTCTTAAAAATAACATCACTAGTTGTTGTCACTACTTTCCCCTAAAGCCAAAATGTAAGTTCCATCAGTACATGGATTTTTGTTTTTTGTGAGGTGAACTGGCCTAAACAATACCTGATATATTGACAGTTAATTTGATGCTATTTATTTATTTATTTATATGTATTTATTTATTTATTTTTGGCACGACGGTGGAGTGTGATTAAATCTTGTTCTGTTCCTCAAGCTGGAGCGACAGGATCTCGGTTCACTGCAACTTCTGACTCTCAGGTTCAAGCTATTTTCCTGTATCACCCTCCTGAGTAGCTGGGACCACAGGTGCCCGCCAGCCCAACTGGCAGTTTTTTTTGTTTCTTTGTTCCTTGTTTTTTGACATTTTTAGTACAGATGGGGTTTTGCCATGGTGACAAGGCTGGTCTCAAACTCCCAACCTCAGGTGGTCTACCTGCCTTGGCCCCTGGGAATTATTTCGATTACAGGTGTGAGTAACCACTCCTGGCATGATCTTTATTCTAAAAGATTCACAAACATAATTTCTGTAACATATCTTTATTCAGTCTTCTCATTAAACTGTGGAGACTGAAGCAATAAAAGTTTAAGTAATTTGTCTCAATTATTTATCCTGGTGGTTTTATTATCAAACTAGACAATTCTGTCTGCTTCTATAACAAGAATTAAAAGATAAATTAAATTATTCAGGTGTATGCTGAACAATTTATAATTTAATGCTGGTATTGCCAAATTCTTTCTAGATTATGAGTTTCACTTCCTTATAAAAATGGTTTAACATTTAGGGGCATATTTATAGGCATTATTTTTAAGTAAAGCATCATCCAACTTCATGGCATTTCCTCCAGTTTTGCTGTGTAGACTGGAGAAAGCATTCTTTCATATTCAATTCCAGTTTTGAGTTTAGCTCACATTGTTTATCAGTTGTTCACTTCCCTGCCACTTTATGTGACTGGGGCCCATTAAATACTTTTGTCTGTGTGTTTAACTTGCATCTACATTCCTGCTAAGGCTTGTAGTGCTCAAAACTTTGACCGAGGTTTCAATAGTTTTTTAATTGAGAGATAACCCACACACTATCACATTAGCCACGTTAAAGTACACACTCCGTGATATTCTGGGTATTCACAAAGGTGTACAAACATCACCACTTTTTAAATATGGAAGATATCTATCACACACACCTAAAAATCTTAGCACCCATTACCATTCAATCCCAGCTTCCTCATTTTCTAGAGCACTTGATATCCAATAAGCCATTTTCTGTCACTATAGATTTGCCTATTACAGACACTTCACTTACATGGACTCATGCAATACGAGGCTCTTTGTGACTTGCAGCCTTCTGGTGCAGATTATCTTCAAGGGGCTTTGTTATACAAAGACAATGCCTCCTCCTAAGGCAGAGTTTCCTTTCTTTAAAATGCTGGGGTTTCCTAAGCTTGGGATTTCTGCAACAGGCTTGCTATTTTGTCCTGTTATTAAGCCAAGAATACTGAGGCAAAAACATTTCAGTATTTTGTCCAAATTGTTTATCTTGGGGTTTCATTATAGAATATATGTATTTGCATCAATTATATCAGATATATGGTAAATGAAGGCATGATGCAAATCCACTGCAAGGGTAGCATTGTCCTAGGTCCACCTCCACATCAGAAATTGATGGAAACCTTTACTACTACAAACATTCTTATAAAAATTGGTGTAAATATATTTTAATCTTGGGGAAATATGCTGAATGTATGTCCAATTATTTGAGAAACTACTCGATTGTTTTCTAAAAATCAACCTCACTTCATGTTCCCACTGACAATAGGACGAGGTTCCCAGATTTTCCATATATTCACCAACATCTGCCATTTCTTTCTGATTACAGACCATTCTATTCAATGTAAATTTGTATCTCATTGTGGCTTGATTTTCGTTTTTCTGATACCTAATTTATGCTTAGCTCTAGATTTGATGTCACAATAATAAAACAAAAATTAGTTGGGCATGCTGGTGGCACCTGCAATCTCAGCTACTTGGGAGGCTGAGGCAGGAGAATTGCTTGAACCCAGGAGGCGGAGGTTGCAGTGAGCCAAGATTGTACCATTGCACTCCAGCTTGCACGACAAAAGAGAAACTCTGTCTCAAAAAAAAAAAAAAAATTGCAGAAATTTTATATGAGATCTCATTTTTGTCTAACTTTCTGCTGTTGTAATATCCTGTCATTTCTCTCTATCTAATAAGTTGAGCCTATAATACTTTTTCTTTTGCAGGGTAGTGTTAAAACACAGGTGAAATGTGTGCTGATTAGCAGATATAAAGAGGAAACTTTGGGGTAAGATAAGAGTTACAAGTCTTTCATTTCAGAAGCCGTTCATCTCAAAAACTCAACATCACTAATTATTAGGGAAATGCAAACCAGAATCAAAATGAGATATCACCTGAGGCCAGTCAAAACGGAGAGTGCCAAAAAGCCAGGAAACAACAGATGGTAGGGAGTTAGTGCAGTCATAGGAATGCTTTACACTGTTGTTTGAAGTGTAAATCAGTACAGACATTGTGGAAAAGTGTGTAGTAATTCCTCAGATATTTAGAACTAGAAATACCACTGGACTCAGCAATTACTGGGTATATAGCTCCCCTTCAAAATAAGTCATTCTATTTTAAGAATACATGCATGTGTATATTTATTACAGCACTAATCACAGGAGCAAAGATAGTGAATTCACTCAAATGCCCCATAACAGACTGGATAAAGAAAGCATAGCACATATACATCATGAAATAATATGCAGCCACTAAAACGAAGGATATTATGTTCTCTGAAGGGAGATGGATGAAGCTAGGAGCCATCATCCTCAGCAAACTAATACAGAAATAAAAAAACACAAGCACTGCAGGTTCACAATCATTAAATGTTCACACTGAACATTAAAGACACATAGAAACAGAGGAACAGCATTCAACTTGCCCTGCCAGGAGACAGGGGAAAAAAAAGAGCTTCAGGATAAATAGCTAATTTATGTGGGGCTGAATACATAGGTGATGGGTTGATAGATGCAGTGAACAATCATGGAACAAGTTTACCTAAGAAATAAACTAGTAGATCCTGCATATGTACCCTGGAACTTAGTATAAAACAAAATTGAATACACTAAACAAAAATAAAAAGCTTTCTTTTTGTAGAGATGAGATTATAGTAACTTTGAAATGTGTGCCACACTTTATTTAAGACATTTTGGTAATTACAATTCAGAGTTGCCACAAACTGTATTGAAAAGTAAATAAGTAGTATATCTCAATTCCTAATTGATTGAATTTATTTTCTTTTATTTTTATAAAGGAATCTCACACTGTCTCTTTGGCTGGAGTACAGCTGTGCAATCTTGGCACACTGCAACCCTCTGCTTCCCAGTTTCAAGTGGTTATTCTGCCTCAGCTTCTTGATTAGCTGAAATTACAGGTGAGCACCACCACACCTGATGGGGTTTCACCATATTGTGCAAGCCTGTCTCAAGTTCCTGGCTTCAAGTATGCTGCCTGCCTTGGCTTCCAAAAGTGCTGGAATTACAGGTGTCAGCCACCATCCCTGGCCCTTGATTGAATTTCTAATTGAGAAAATACTCATCTTGCAAAAACCTATTTTTATATCATATTTTTGAAGTGTTTCTTTATATGCTTCATAACTCAAGAAAAATAATATAATTTTAATGCATTTTCTTTTTATTGAAAATAAATGTATTTCCATTAATATGTAATTTAAAAAGTGGGTTAATTTATAATGTTATTTTTCTTTTGGGTAAAGTTCTCAGGTTTTAGAAATTTCTTCAGAAATCTAATTTTGGAAGTGAATTATATTTATTGATCTCAGGTTTTTTAAAATGATTTTTCTTTGGAACAAAATTCAAAATTGTTTCAATATATAATTAGATGTTTAATTATGTAAAATAAAAATAAAAGTATTTTCTTGAAAAGACATATTTTCATAACATATGTTTCCTACTAATAATATGTGATTTTTTTTTCTAACTTACCAGGAATGAATTGATGTTGTTATCTTCCCTGCATCAAAAGTTTAACTGTAACATATAAGAAGTAAAAAACTGCCAGAAGAGCCAGCTCTTTCAGTCTGTTGCTCTCCCATTACCATCAATCCTGGTTTTGATCTACCTATAGCACCAGGTACTGACTGTGTAAAGAACCCCAAAAATATAGTAGATTGTTTGAATGCAATATATTACAGAGAGAAAGCAACAACTAGTGAATTTTTATATTATAAAGCTGTTTTTCTTCATTAATTAGTTTACTCTGAAAGTCTATTTTTTCATTTAGAAAAAAATTAACTCATAGTTTTTGTTTCTTTGTTTTTGATCAACTAGTTTAACATTTTGTAGCCATCAGGTATATATTTGAAACCATTTACATCAGACAATATTAAATTGAAAAATATATATGTATTTCTGAAGTGCTCCCCTATACTTGGTGTTGGTAACCAAAGTGGGTTTTATTGAATCATACATTAAAAAATACTGAAACCTCAGTGTAACCAGAAGCCAAATTTAATGGTACAAAAAGTTTATATTTAAAATGGATTATTAAAAAAGATTTTTATAACCTGAACCTTGAATTTGCTTAATGTTATTTTAGTTAAATTTAAGAGAGGTTTCTGAGTGAATTTTATACTTCTAAGTGTCCACATAAGTCCAGCAAAGTAGGTATCAATGTTCAAGTCTTACACAGAGCAGAAACTCAGGCTTGGAGGTAATATAAGGAAATTAGCAAATGATAACAAAATTTAGTTTATTTCAAGAGAAAACCAAGGATTAATAACACAATTAACAACAGCATTGTGTATATCTTTAATTGATAAATGTGAAATTCTATTTATTTATGTTTTTCTCTGCATCAGTATATTTTCTAGCACATTGTAGGAGTTTCTAACTAAACTCACCACTTAAAAAGTCAGATCTTTGTCTTGTGAGATCTGTGTAGAGAGAAGAGTTTCCTTCTTAAAAACACCTTGAATGTTTATTTAACAATTGAATTGACATAGTTTATATATATATTCAAAAGACTTTTTTTGAAAAAAACACTTTTTTTTAAACAACGAGATGTAATGTCATTAAAATATGTACCTAAGGGGTCTGAAGTTAAAAATCTGTAATGGTCACTTGATTTGTTGTTAATATGAAAATTTAAAGTACTCTTTCAAAATGGCTGTGTTGATAAATCAGTTGTTGTTAATATTAATTTGTCATTTCATGGAAAGAAGATTGGGCACACTTACTATTTTCATAGTACAAGCATTATTTTTTCTTCTTATCTCAGATTGTGAAGCACTTTTTGAGTGGGAATATCTGCTCCCTGTTAGATCTCACCTACTAGAAAGATTTGTGGGACTCAAAAAAAAAAAATATATATATATGCATGTATGTGTGTGTGTGTGTGTGTGTATATATATACATACATACACACATACATATGTATGTATGTATTTTTTCCCCACCAGAAACAGTATTCTTGCAATTGAATCCATAGGTAAAAATATAGATAATGGTTTCTTGAAGATGAGAAGCAGAACAGCGAGGTAAATTCTAATTATTAATTACTATTATTTGTTTGAAGATTCTGATAGCAGCTACTGTTTTTCTCTCTGAAACTATTGTACTTTAAAAGAATTTTGCAGAAGGTACATTTTCATAATGGCTACAATCTCAGAGAAACTGTGCTGATATATTATCTGTGTATCACAAGCTGTGCTTATTTTTAAAATTCTCTAATATATTTTTCTCAAATGAGAGATTTTTCTGCTAAAGAAATGAATTTCTTCTTCAAATTATGCTATGTGAATTTGTAAAAAATATTAGTTAAGAAATATAATCACACTGCCTATGAAAAGTGTTCATTTGAACATAAAGCAGTAACAAAGTTAGGTTATAGCGGTGATCACCTATTTAGGATATAACTCTGAAATTGACAAATGTGATCTAATTAAACTAAAGAACTTCTGCATAGCAAAATACACTACCAACAGAGTGAACAGGCATCCTACAGAATGGGAGAAAATTTTTGCAATCTACTCATCTGACAAAGGGCTAATATCCAGAATCTACAATGAACTCAAACAAATTTACAAGAAAAAAACAACCCCATCAAAAAGTTGGAGAAGGATATGAACAGACACTTCTCAAAAGAAGACATCTATGCAGCCAAAAGACACATGAAAAAATGCTCATCATCACTGGCCATCAGAGAAATGCAAATCAAAACCACAATGAGATACCATCTCACACCAGTTAGAATGGCCATCATTAAAAAGTCAGGAAACAACAGGTGCTGGAGAGGATGTGGAGAAATAGGAACACTTTTACACTGTTCGTGGGACTGTAAACTAGTTCCACCATTGTGGAAGTCAGGGTGGCGATTCCTCAGGGATCTAGAACTAGAGATACCATTTGACCCAGCCATCCCATTACTGGGTATATACCCAAAGGAGTATAAATCATGCTGCTATAAAGACACATGCACATGTATGTTTATTGCGACACTATTCAAAATAGCAAAGACTTGGAACCAACCCAAATGTCCCCCAGTGATAGAGTGGATTAAGAAAATGTAGCACATATACACCATGAAATACTGTGCAGCCATAAAAAATGATGAGTTCATGTCCTTTGTAGGGACATGGATGAAACTGGAAACCATCATTCTCAGCAAACTATCACAAGGACAAAAAACCAAACACCGCATGTTCTCATTCATAGGTGGGAATTGAATAATGAGAACACATGGACACAGGAAGGGGAACATCACACACTGGGGCCTGTTGTGGGGTGGGGGGATGGGGGAGGGATAGCATTTGGAGATATACCTAGGGTTAAATGATGAGTTACTGGGTGCAGCACACCAATATGACACATGTATACATATGTAACTAACCTGCATGTTGTGCACATGTACCCTAAAACTTGAAGTATAATACAAAAAGACAATATAACTCCAAATAAGTAAGTGTAGAATACCTAAATTTTGGTAATGTTTATACTCAAGATCTTTATTATTATTATTATTATTTTACTTTTTGTATAGGTATTGATAGAAACTAAATTAAAAAATCAGAATCGTTTTACTGTAGTAAATGGTTTTCCTACAATTTCTTAATTTTTCCTCTCAGTGGGAAGAAATAGTTTGTCTTTAAGTTACCAGTGTTTCACACTTGTTCATTTATAGAAATTACAAAACACACACATTCCTTCTCTTTTCTAGGCTCAGAAAATTAAATCATCCAAGCATCGCAGTCGGGGTAGCTTTACTTTTAGTAGAATCTTCATATGGGATGTTCACCAATACTTGGTTAGCAGCCACTATTGGAAGAAAAATTGGAATGTAACTTCTGGTACTATAGCACGTGTTACCCCTAGGGTGTTGAATTTAACACATATAGAGATGGTTAATCACAACAGCAGGAAGCAAATGAAACAATATAAAATTTCAAATTAGGTATCTTACCTTTGGACTTGGTTGCTTGTGATTTATGTTGTTTCATTACTGTACTGTGGCATGTATATCTGCCTTGTTCCTTTTTCTATGCAATGAGTGTCTCCAGGGCAGGAACTGGGGATTGTTTATTTCTTCATCACAAATCTAAGACACAATGAAAACCAGACAGAAACGTCTCAGATACTTGGAAACCAACTGTATTTTGTTCTATGGCTACAATCATGTTTTGATTTTAGAGCTTCTGTCTATGCTACCATTCTTTCCACAACTATGGTTAATAGACATTTATGCAGCCAGAAAACACATGAAGAAATGCTCATCATCACTGGCCATCAGAGAAATGCAAATCAAAACCACAGTGAGATACCATCTCACACCAGTTAGAATGGCCATCATTAAAAAATCAGGAAACAACAGGTGCTGGAGAGGATGTGGAGAAATAGGAACACTTTTACACTGTTGGTGGGACTGTAAACTAGTTCAACCATTGTGGAAGTCAGTGTGGCGATTCCTCAGGGATCTCGAACTAGAAATACCATTTGACCCAGCCATCCCATTACTGGGTATATACCCAAAGGAGTATAAATCATGCTGCTATAAAGACACATGCACACGTATGTTTATTGCGGCACTATTCACAATAGCAAAGACTTGGAACCAACCCAAATGTCCAACAACAATAGACTGGATTAAGAAAATGTGGCACATATACACCATGGAATACTATGCAGCCATAAAAAATGACGAGTTCGTGTCCTTTGTAGGGACATGGATGAAACTGGAAAACATCATTCTCAGTAAACTATCACAAGGACAAAAAATCAAACACTGCATGTTCTCACTCATAGGTGGGAATTGAACAATGAGAACTCATGGACACAGGAAGGGGAACATCACATTCCGGGTACTGTTGTGGGGTGGGGGGTCGGGGGGGGCGGGGACAGCATTAGGAGATATACCTAATGCTAAATGACGAGCTAATGGGTGCAGGAAATCAACATGGCACATGGATACATATGTAACAAACCTGCACATTGTGCACATGTACCCTAAAACCTAAAGTATAATAATAATAAAAAAAAAAGAATTCCTAGGGATTTCAAGCAGAAGTAGAAAGATGAAATTAAAACACTTCTCATAATACCATTAATAGATGAAATTAAAACACTTCTCATAATATTCATTAATTTCAATAAAACTAAGAGAAAAATAAAAAAATAGGTATATTTATTGAGTATTAATAATTCTGATTTCATCATGTAAATAATCTTATGTAATTTGGAAAATGCATTATTCTCAAAAGAAGATACTGAATCCTACAAAGACTAAGTAACTTATTACCCCTAAGTTACTCATTCCCCCAAAGTTACTCATGGCAGAGGGCTCATTTGTCTTACTCCTTGCCTACTTTACCAAATTTATTTTACCTCTAGTGTAGGTTATTATTTTACTACTCTTTTATGATAACTTTTCTGTAAACCCAGTTATAATAGTCCATGTTTGAAATAAGCAATAATAATAAAAAATAAAAAGTAAGTGCTTTGAAAATTATGAGTATAAAAAATGTATATAATTTTATTCAGTAACTTTTTGTATTTGTTTCAACTTCTTTATTTTATTTATTTATTTATTTATTTATTTATTTATTTTTATTTATTTATTTATTTATTATTATTTTTTTTTCTTTTTGAGACAGAGTCTCACTCTGTCCCCCAGGCTGGAGTGCAGTGGCGCGATCTCGGCTCACTGCAAGCTCCGCCTCCCGGGTTCACGCCACTCTCCTGCCTCAGCCTCTCCGAGTAGCTGGGACTACAGGCGCCCGCCACCACACCCGGCTAATTTTTTGTACTTTTAGTAGAGACGGTGTATCACTGTGGTCTCGATTTCCTGACCTCGTGATCCGCCCGCCTCGGCCTCCCAAAGTGTTGGGATTACAAGCGTGAGCCACTGCGCCCGGCCTCAACTTTTTTCTTTATATTAATAAAGTTAAATGAGTGCATTACTGATTTTTTTGGTCTTTAATGTTGATCCCCAAGATAATTTACAAGAATATTTTTATTAATTGGAAGACAAACCAGAGTTAAGTAAGACAGGAGATAGAAAAGAGTACAGTATTAGTGTCCTAAGACATCTTTGTTCATTTAGCTGTTTTCAAACTACAATCCTATGTACCCAAAGAATTTTGGCAATGGTTAAGGTAAATTTTAGGTGAGTGATTATTTCAGTTTTATAAAAACCTCAACACGTTAACTAAACACTACTCAGACAAAATACTTCATTTAAGGGACATTATATTAAGTGAAATTAGCCAGGAAATATAAAAGACAAGGATTACTTGTTTTTATTAATATGTGAGAAATAATAAAGTTGATCTCATGGAGTGAGAGAATAGAATGACAGATTACTATGGGCTCTGAAAGACTTTGAGCAAACAAATAAGTGAATTAGTTAATGGGTAAAAAATACAGTTAGGCCGGGCGCGGTGGCTCACGCTTGTAATCCCAGCACTTTGGGAGGCCGAGGCGGGCGGATCACGAGGTCAGGAAATCGAGACCACGGTGAAACCCCGTCTCTACTAAAAATACAAAAAATTAGCCGGGCGTGGTGGCGGGCGCCTGTGGTCCCAGCTACTCGGAGAGGCTGAGGCAGGAGAATGGCGTGAACCCGGGAGGCGGAGCTTGCAGTGAGCCGAGATTGCACCACTGTACTCCGGCCCGGGTGACAGAGCGAGACTCTGTCTCAAAAAAAAAAAAAAAAAAAAAAATACACTTAGAAGGAATAGGTTCTAAAGTTTGATTGTATAGGAGGGAGGTTATAGGTATGAATAATTTTTTATAGATTTCATAATAACTAGAAGTTCAGATTTGGAAAGTTCTTGAAACAAATATATATGTCTGAAATTACAAATAGAGCAATTACCAATATGCCATTTAAAAATCTGATCATTACTCATTGTGTGCATGTGTCAAAATATTATTTCTAATTTGTAAATATGTAAAATTATAACGCATCAGTCCAAAAAACAACAAATGGCTGTCTGTCTAAATAAGAAATTTCACTAAATGTGGACATTTCTGAATAGTAAAATGCTCTTTCTCTACACATTGGGGCTTTGTGATCCAATTTCTGATTTTAGAAGTACTTGCAACATGTTCTTGGGCAGACTGTGGCCATGGCAGAAAGCCCGCACATGCCCCTCTTCGGCATTAGCTGGAAATTGTGGTCCAGGGCACTCCTGGATGCCATGAAAGAATATGTGCCATTGGAAAGATAATTACTAGCTTGTCTTGCCTTGGTGTTGAGACTGCTTCTTTGAGTGAAGACCATAAAGTAATTATAAAACTTGCAACACCTATAATGTGTTGGGCAAATTAAGGAAACAGCCTAATGAGGAAGTGCTCAGAAGACTTCCAAAATATCATAAAAGATGCCTTTATAGAGTAAAATGTTACCAGGGAAGTACAAGGAGATGCTCATCCTGTTCAAGAGCAAGCAGTCTGGTATTTTCTAGCATGAAGTTTGGAACCACCTCAGGAATTACTGGATCCCACTCTTAGATGGGCAGTGCCCTTTGAAGAGCTCCAGATTAACAACAACATACTTGGGTGATGAATGGCAGTTTCAACGTGGATGAACCATGTCCTGTTGGCAGGCTTTCATAGAGGCCAGAAATGAAAAGACAAATTGAAGATGGAATGAGCAAATTAGCTCAATGATTAAACTGCATGCTCTTAAACCATTGTTTTATAAAGGCAATTGTTTGAATTCCTGAGTGGTAAATAGTAATCAATATCATGGCCACATGAACAATAGAAAACTGGACTTTCAAACAGATACCAGTATGTGACACATGGACTTTCCATGGGCTGAGTCACTTCCTGGCATCTGCTTAATACCAAAAATTTAAGGGGTATATTAAAGAAGGACATGTTGATTCCCATTTGAAGAATCCTCTCCAGGATGATTGGGAGGTGATTAGAACCAGGACATCATGAGGTATTCACTTGAGGTGGCAACCTTATAGAGGTGCAGCAGTAAAACAGGGATAGAATTAATCTACACATATTTCTCTTGTACTCTCTAAGGAACAGAAATTCCCAAATCTAAGTCTAGGCCTGGAGAGAAATGTAGAATGCAAATAACAATAGGTCAAATAGGAAGGCCCATAACATAGTTGGATTACAATGTACCAATATCAGTAGACCTGATAGTGTATTTATAGGTCTTGACTAATGTAGACTGCATTTGCATTTATAGTGTTTGATGCTAATGCTTAAATACTACAAAAAGATAAAAACATAGTATATTGTAACCAGTTCAAACAAATGAATTGCTGATCCTCAGGCTATGCAACACATTTCATATCCTACTGTTTCCAACAATGGGCATTGAGATATTTCATCAAATAAAAAATTTATATGAATTATTTAAAATCAGAAGGTGCTTACATCTTCAGTAAACCCTACATCTAATGACAAAAGCTTTAAAATAATATAGAAATAAACTAGGAGACTTACTGCTTTCAAGGAATATTATGACTGGCTAGGAAAGCAGTCAGAAATCTTGGTGCAATGGTACTTCAAAGTACTGTGGATTTTGATAATACTTCACTGGAATTAGATGAAGCCAAGTTTTAGAAGCATCCCTTAGTAAATGCTACCACAAAAGTACCCCCAGCACAAAAAATACAATACAATCTACCGTGCTCCAAACATTCTGACATATGAAAACTATGGTTTTAATATTTAAGAATTTCTATCAAAATATGGTGATATCTTTATATCAGCAAGAAATTAAACTATCAAACATTAAAGGTGAAGAATGCGTAGAATTAAAATCTGCTTTTTTAACGTTTTTCTCCTGTTTTTTATTTTTTCTGGTTATAAAAAATAAAGTTTCCAAGCAATACAGCTGTTACTCTGGGCAACTGCTGTAATTTAGGTAATTCCAACCTTTGGCTACATGAACTTGGTGAGAAGTCATGCTAAACATTATAGCACAGGAAAACCTTTTAAATGATTAACCTGGCCAGGTGCCATGGCTCACAATAATCCCAGCACTCTGAGAGGCTGAGGCAGGTGGATCGCAAGGTCAGGAGATACAGACCACCCTGGCTAACAAGGTGAAACCCTGTCTCTACCAAAAGTACAAAATTAGCCAGGTGTGGTGGTGCATGCCTGTATTCCCAGCTACTTGAGAGACTGAGGCAGGAGAATCTCTTGAACTTGTGGGGTGGAAGCTGTAGTGAGCCAAGATCACAATCATTGCATTCCAGCCCAGGCAACAAGAGTGAAACTCCATCAAAAAAAAAAGAAAGAAAGGAAGGAAGAAAGGAAGAAAAGAAAGAGAAGAGAAAGAAAGAAAGAAAGAAAGAAAGAAAGAAAGAAAGAAAGAAAGAAAG
>NW_026652300.1:3796628-3807328 GCF_009828535.3 Hylobates moloch | reverse complement strand
GCCTGTTACTGGTCTATTCAGAGATTCAACTTCTTCCTGGTTTACTTTCACCTCAATGTGTAGTTGAGAGTCACAATGTTAACATTTTGATGGGCCATGTTATGAAACTCTCTGTACCACAGAAGAAGTATTAATGATATGAGTTAGCTCTAGAATCTTCCGTGAGATTTGTACAAATCTCCAATGAAAGACCTTACCTACTGACTTAAACCTACTCATGAGAGGAAAAATATCTCCTATCGGCTGAATCCCATTATAAGCTTGATCATTATGTCTTTGAACTGAAGGAAGGTCTATGTCATAATTCATTTTTTTTTTGTCTGCAATACCTAGGCAGAACAGTAACATCACTTAGGTGCTGTACAAAGCAATATATCACAATGCCCTCATTAGGCAGGGGCTAGTAAACAGGGTCACATTAACTGGGGGATGGAGCTTAGTAATATGATACAACCACGTGTGGAAGAAAGCAAGCAAAATGATGAGAGAAAAAAAACCTGCAGATTGGGCCAAAGATATACCAATACAATTTCTGTGGCTCTGGCACAGGTAGGAGATCATGTCATTAGGGTGCTGTGCCAACAATATGCCATAATTCTCTCTTTATACATGACCTAGGCAGAAAAGTAACATTATCTGCTTGCTGAGCTGTAAAATGTGGCAAAAGGCTGTTCATAGGCATTGTTCAGCAACAAGTCGAAAGTCACATTACCTAAGTTTTGGGCTCAATATATCACAATATGCCTATAGTTTGGGTATATTACATATACCTAGACAATTTAACATGTGGGCAGAATCCAGGCTGAAGAACCACATCACCTGGTCCTAGGTCCTGAGATATTCACAAGCCGTCTTTAGAAAAGGACCCATTCAAGAGAGTTACATCACCTAGGTGCAAGTTCTACACTTATGTCACAATGCTCCCCGTGGGCAGGGCCAAGAAGGAAGTCACATCAGCTAGGTGCTGAGCCCTGCTTTGACTGTGTCTGTATAACCAAAAGACTTAGTAAAATATATGTGAGTGTTGTGAACTTTTGCGATGTTTGTACAAGCAGCTGATGTAGGACATCATGCATGTCTCTAAACATAGTTATAAGAGTCAAAATATCCCCTATTTGCTGAGTTCACATATAAGAGTCATTATCACTCCTGTGACCTGGGCCTAAATATATGTTACAATTTCCTCTGTGATTATGAAGCAATAAGAATGGCCACATCACCTAAATGCTGCACTAGAAATATTCCAGTATTCTCTTTGTAGTAAGTATCTTGTTAGAAATATTACATAACTTCTGTGTTATGTCCAACTCTGTGGCATAATGTCCTTTGTGGGCAGTATCCAGGGAGGAGAGTCATATCACCTAAATGATGGGCTCCAAAATATGTCACAATGCTTCCTCTTGGGAAAGCCAATAAGCAAGGCATTAATATCATTTGGATGCAGTGTTTAGAAAAGCTACAATTAAGCAGGGTAAAAGCAGAACAGGAGAGTAATGTTATCTAAATAATAGATCCAGAAATATGTTAAAATTCCCCCAAGGACATTTTTAAGATAGAACATTCATATCACCAAGGTACTTGGCTCAGGTATTTGTGAAAATCTCATCTGTGGTCTATACCTAGGCAGAATTATTAAATCACTCAGGGGCTGGTCAAAAGTTTAGGTCACAATTAGACTTGTGGAAAGGTTTAAGAATAAAAGCCAACATCCTGAACATTAGGTTGTGTTATGTTCTCAAGTATATGGCACAATATCACCTATGGCCAGAGAGGGCAAGAAATTCACATCAACTATGTGGGTGTGGGTCCAGTAAAATGTCACAGTACACTTTGTGGGCAGGACCCTGGCAGAAGGGTCGCATCACCTGGATGCTGCTTTCAGTGACATATCAAAACCCAGTATGTGTTCAGGACTTTGGCAAGAGGGGACACTCTCTTAGCCTAGGCAACTGGCCCAGGTGTATGTCACAATGACCCTTATGTTCAGTACCAAGACTGAATATAAGTGACCTCAAATTAGTGCTGGGTGCAGCAGTATGTCACAATTTCCCTGTGGTCAGGGTAGATTGAAGACACAATTCTCCTTGTAGGCAGTTTTCAGGCAGATAATTTACATCACCTGGGTGATTGTTCCAGTGATATATAAAAGTGCCCTTTGCAGTGGGAGCTCTGGAAGCTATTATATATTGCTTAGGTGCTTGTTTCACATATGGCACAATTTAATCTGTGGTCTGGGACTCGAAAAGAGAGTCAGATTATTCAAGTGCTGAGCAAAGTTACCACTCCTTTTTATACTTTCAGAAAGATTTGGAAATAAGTTTCACAAGCCACACAGGTCTTTCTTTTGTGAATGTGATAAAATTTTTTCTGTGAGTTGGGTTGAAGTAGAGCAGTTGCAATCTCCACAATGAGTAAGATCCATGTATAAGAGGCCCAATCTCACTTGATCATCATTTTCCAGTAGGGGAGTCACAGCACTACAGGTGTGTTGAATCATGGTTCCTGTTACCAAACCAACTGTAAATCAGATCCATCTATGAGAGTAATTATTTCAACCTTTGACTGCTTTTTATGTGTGAGATTTATTACCTCATTCCTAGGCCGTGTTCACGTGTGAGAATGTCAATCGTGTCCGCTAGGTGTGCATTGAAGGGTCACATTCTCACCTCGTTGCTGGTTTCTGATATTACAATCTTTGTATCATTAAGGCTTTGTATGATATACTTGAGTGTTATAATAGTTAGTGAAATTTATACAAGTGAAAAACACAGGACTTTACCAATGGCTGTGAGACTGGCTGTGAGAGTCAGTTGTCTCTACTGGATGAGTCCAGGTATGAGAATTATTATTGTGCATTTGTGCTTAAACCTGGTATATGTCACAACTTGACCTGTGAGCAGAAAAAAGCCAGGAGAGTCACATCACCTGGGTGCTGAGCCAGTTATATAGTATAATCATACTTGTAGGGTGGGACTAATCAGAATAGTCACATCACATCACCTGGGTGCTGAACCAGTGATACAGTGTATATTCATTTTTTTGGCTGGGCCTAGTCAGAAGAGTCATATTACTTGGGTACAAGTCTCAAACAATATGTCATTAAACCCACTGTGGACAGGAAAGAATAAAAAGAGGAATGTTCCACCAATTCTTTTGAGCTCTACAATTTGTAATAATTTCTTATCTTGGAAGAGTCTAGAATATGAAGGAGAGCCACATCACCTAGGTGTTGCAATCAGCAGTATATCACATCTTCTACGGTGAGCAGGGCCCAGGCAGGAGAGGATAGTCACATTTTCTAAATATTAAGTAAAACGATATTTCACAGCATCCTCTGGGGGCAGGGCATGAATAGGAGAGACAAATCACATAGCTTATAGGCCCAGAGATATGCAAAAATATTCCCTGTTGGCAGGGTCCATGCAGAAGAGTCACATTATTATGCTTCTAACTCAGCAACATGTCACGGTTAATCCATAGGAAGCAATTTAAGCCTAAAAGTGTCAACATTTGGGTACTAGGCCTAATAATATGCCAGAACTCCTTGTCTTTCAGGGTGACATGATTCACTGTGAGCTGGGTGTGAATACAAGAATCACAAGCTCACATGTTTCTTGGATCACACAGTATGTGTGCCACTCTACAACCTTCGAAGGCTTTATACAGTGTTCATGAGAGTTGCAAGCCATTCTGAGGCCTACGTGTTTGTATGAATTCTTACATATTGTCCTAAACCCAGATATAATAGTCATCATATCTTCTGTAGGCTGGGTTCAGGGATTAGACCCATTATTTTGCCTGTGAGCTGGATCCAGAAATAAGTCGCCATCCCATTTGTGGCCAGAGCCACATATGAAGATCACAATTCTGACTTTGTACTCTATTCACTTTCAGACTCAGGAACTAATAGTGGTCCTTGTACATGTGAGATGATGACAATATTTGCTTTCACCTGGGTGTCTAATGGAGAGTTCCAATCTAAACTTTTTCTGATCTCTGTCATAAAAGTCTCTGCACAACACAAGAAGTGTATTCATTATGAGTTCGTGTCGTAAAGTTTTTGAGTTTAATACAAATATGAAACACAGGACCTCATTTATTGCCCTAAGCCTAGTGATGAAAGGCAAAGTATCTCCTATTGGCTGAATCCCAGGATAAGTTTGATCATTATGCCTGTGAACTGAAGTAAGGTGTATGACAAAGTCCCATTTGTGGGGAAAATGTAGGCAGGAAGATAACATCTCTTAAGTTCTGTGTCAAGCATCATGTCATAATGTCCTCTCTAAGAAGGATACAGGAATTAGAGTCACATTAACCGAGTTTTGGACCCTGAAATATGACAAAATCCCATATATGGAGAAAGAAAAAACCTAGAAGTGAGAACTAAAATGCCAACATAATGGGCCCAGGATATGTCAAAATATCTTATATGGCTTCACGACAGGCATGAGAGTCACATTATTAGGGTGCTGTACCCAGCAATATGCCATAATTATTCATATATGCAGGACACAGGCAAAAGAGTAATGTTATCTGCATGCTGGGCCCTGCAATAGGTCAAAATTTTTGTTTGGCTAATAAACTGAGTGCTGGGGTCAGCAATATGTCACAATCATCCTATTGTAAAGACTAGGCAGGAGAAAAGAGTCACTTTGCTTAGGTCATGGGCTCAGAGATATATCCCACTGTCCACTGTCTCCCTTATGCAGGGCTCAGGTAGGAAATAAGAGTCATATCACCTATGTAATTCTCTAGTTATATGTCACAATCTAACATGTGGGTAGAAACCAGGAAGAAGACCCCCCCTCTCCACATCACCTGAGTATAGCATCAGGTGATATGTCACCATGCTCAGTATAGACATGTTCAAAGAAAAAAAAAGAATTACACCACAAGCATGCTGGGCTCAATAATATGTAATAAGTCCCTCTTTTGTCAGAGTCCACGACAAAGAGGAGAGCTGTGTCACCTAGAATTTGTGCTCAGTGGTATGTCACAATTTCTTCAGTGAACAGGATCCATGCACAAGAGGAGAGTCATATTACCTAGATGCTATATCTAGCAATATGTCACAGTGTCACCTTGAGCAGGGTGCTGGCAGGAGAGAAATGTCACCTAGCCAATAGGCCCAGCCATAGGTGAAAATATCTGCTGGTATGACATAAACTCATCATCTTTAAGTGTGACATCATTATCTGTTACCTAGTTGTGTATATGACAGTCACAAGCTCCTGAGTGTGCTTGCCATTGTATGATACTCTCTGCAACATCTGAAAACTTTATGCAACCTGCATGAGAGTTGCAAAACTTTCTGAGGCCTACATACTTATATGGACTCATAATCTTACATATTGCCCTAACGAAGGTATGTCAGACAACATGTCTTCTATAGGCTGGCATCAAGTTTGAGATCATTATTAGGTCTGTGAGCTGGGTGCAGAAATGATTCACCATCTCACCTGTAGTCAGATTCATTTATGAGAGTCACAATTCAAACTTTGGGTTGTATTGACTTGTTTGATTCAGAACCTCAAAACTAAGCTTTGTAAATGTAAGATATAAGTTCGTGTTGTAAAATTCTGTGATGTTTGAACAAATATGAAATGGAGGACCTCATCTATTGATTTAAACCCAGGGGTGAGAGGCAAAATATCTCCTATTGGCTTAATCCCACAATAAGCTTGATCATCATGCCTTTGAACTGAAGCAAGTTATATATCATAATCCCATTTGCGGGCAAAAATCTAGGCAGAGGATTAATATAATTAAGGTGCCATGCCAAGCAATATATCACAATGCCCTATCTAGGCAAGGCCCAAGAAATGAGGTCACATTAACTGGGGGCTGGAATCTACAATATTACACAAAAACACGTGGAAGAAACCCAGCAAACTGATTAGTGCCAAAACACCTACAGAATGAGCCAAAGATATGTCAAAGTACCTTCTGTGGCCCTGGCATAGACAACAGAGTCATATCCTTAGAGTGCTGGGTAAAACAATATGCCAAAATTTCCTCTTTATATATGACCTAGGCAGAAGAGTAACATTATCTGGGTATTGGGTCCTGAAACAGAGCAAAAATCCTATTCCTGGGCACTCTTTAGCAAGAAGATGAGTCACAAGACCTAAGTATAGGGCTTCTCAATATGTCACCGTTCTTCATTGTAAAAGCCCAGACAGAAGAAGTGAGTCAAATTACTTAGGTCATGGACTCAAAGATACGACCCAATGTCATTAGTAGGCAGGGCTCAGGCAAAAAAAATAAATAAATAAGCCATATTACCTAGGTGCTTCTTTAGGTATAGGTCACAATTTAATATGTGGGAAGAAACCAGGCTGAAGAGCCACATCACCTGGTCCTGGGTCCCAAGATATCCACGAGTCACCTTTAGAAAAGGACCAAGACAAGAGAGTTACATCACCTAGAAGCAGGTTCCACCCTTATGATAAAATGCTCCATGTGGGAAATCCATGAAGGAATTCACATCACCTAGGTGATAGGCCCAGAGATATGTCACATAACCTTCCTGAAAGCATGGCCTTGGCAAAAGAATACCATCACATTTGTTCCTGGTCTAGAAATATGTCACGATTCAAGTGGACATGTTTCAATCAGAAGAGCCATATCACCTATATAACAGGCCCTGTACTATGTCATAATCTTGTCTTTTGGCATGGTCTTGGAAAAAAAAAAGTATCATTACCTGTGTGCCTGATCTATGCATATGTCACTCTCTTGCCCTGTGTGCAGGACCTATTCCAGCAGGGAAAGTTACATAACCTCCGTGATGGACAACATAATATATCACAAGGTTGTCTGGGGGCATGGGTCAGGCAAGAATGTAATGTCACCTAAGTACTGGATCCAATGATGTCACAATTCTTACTGAGAACAGGATCCAGGTAGAAGAGTCACAAGACTTCAGTGTTGGCCCAGGTAGATATCAAAATCCCATATGTAGGCTGGAACCATTCTGAAGAAGGACATCACAAAAGTGCATTGAAAAAGTTTTATATCACAGTCATGATAAAATAAAATCCTAGGGATTAGATTTACAATAGCATACGTGTCTTGTTTTCATATAGAACAGTAGCCTTTATCCATCTGTGATGGTGAAAGTATTTACAGTCAGCTGGCTGGTTACATGAGACTCACAATTTGCTCTTCGTGCTAGGCCCCTTTATGACACTCTCTATACAACATAAAGGTGTTATAAAGAATGTGTGAGTGTTTTAATCTTCTGTGACTTTGTTAACAGTAAGAGATGCTTCACGTCACTCATGTCTCTAAACTTAGTTGTAAGAGTCAAAATTTCTCCTGTTGGCTGTGTCCATATATGAGAGTCTTTATCAAGCCTGCTAGCTATACCTAGGTATATATGTCACCAAGCCCTCTGTGGTTACTAAACAGGCAGGATGACACACCACCTAAATCCTAAGCCAGAAATATTCCAATATTCTCTTTGTAGCCAAGGCCCTAACAGAGAAGTCACAGAACTTGGGTGCTACGTCTAGCTCTATGGCATAATGTCCCTTGTGGAGTGTGTCCAGGCAGGAGAGCAGAGTCATATCACATAAATGATGGGTCCAGATATATATCACAATGCCTCCTGTTGTAACGGCCGAGGCAAAAGGGTCATACCATTTGGATGTAGTGCATAGAAATGCTACACTCTTCGTTTTAATGAGGGTTCAGTCAGGAAAGTCACAAAACCTAGATGGTAAGTCCAGAGATATGCTATGACCCCTTTGGAGGGCACTGTTAAGACAAAAGTCAAATCACCAAGGTTTTGTCCCAGTTATATTTAAAAATGTCATATCTGGGCTATAAATAGGATTAGTAAATCACTCAGGAGCTTGGCAAAAGTAAATGTCACAATAACACCTGTGGAAAGGCTAAGGATTGGGTTGAGATTTACAATGTGGCATGTGTCCTGGTTCCTGGTACAAGTTATTATTAGGCCTTTTATCTGCTCTCAAGTATATGGTGCAATATCACCTGTGGGGAGGGAGAAGAAAGGAAAGTCACATCACATTAGTGGATGCACGTCGTGTGAATTGTCACAATTCTCCTTGTGGGTGGGACTCTTGCAGAAGAGTCAATCACTTAGATTCTGGTTTAAGTGAAATATTTAAATCCTCCCTGTTGGCAGGGCTTGGGCAGGAGAGGAGACAGATTGCACACAGGCAATTTGCCTTGACATATGTCACAGTGGCCCTTCTGTGCAGGATCAAGGCAGGAGAGTGACCTCACCTTGGTGCTGGGTTCAATAATATGTCAAAATCTCACTGGTGGTCAGGGCCAAGGAGGAGAGAAGAAACATCACCTACAGGCTGAGTCAAGTGATATGTTACATACCTTTTTAATGGCATAACTCCCCTCAAAAAGTCTCTCATCACCTGAGTGCAGTACCTAGTTATACGTCACAATACACCATAAGTGCAGGGCCAAGGCAGTAGAAGGAACTCACATCATTTACATGATGGACCTAGATAAAAGCCAAAATCTTCTTTGTAGACAGGGTTTAGTCCAAGATTTCACATCAGCTGGTTGCTGGTACCAGTGATATGTAAAATTGCCCCTAGTTGCATTTCATGGTGTACTTATGTCACAATTTCTAGGTTCTGGGCCTAGAAAGGAGAGTCAAAATACTCAGATGCTGGACAAAGTCAAACTTCACAATCACACACTCAAAAATGTTCAGAAATAAATTTTACACTCCCACACAACTTCTGGCTTTCGGTATGAAAGTCAGCATCTCCTATGAGTTGGGTCGAAGTAAAGGAGTCATAATCTCAACAATGGGCAAGATGCATGTGTAAGAGCTCCAATCAAATTGAAGGTTGTGTTCCAGTAGGACAGTCAAAGCACCACAGGTTTGGAGAACCATAGTTTAAATGTCACCAAACCATCTGTGGATCAGATTCATGTATGACAGTAACAATTTCAAACTTCAACTGCTCATGTGTGTGAGATTTTGGAACTCATTTGTAGGCTCTGTTCATGTGTAAAAATGAACTGTGTCAGCTGGATGTGCATAACACGTGGTTGCTGATGCCTGTTACGACACTCACTGTACCATGCAGCTTTATGTGATACACTTGAGTAGGATACTTTTGTCTTAATTCTTATGGGGGCAGATCTAGGATTTTATTCATGGCTATAAACTGGCTATGAGAGTCAAAATGTCTCCCTTGGCAGTGTCTATGCATGAGAGTTATTATTGTGCATATCAGCTGAATCCAAGGATACGTTAAATTTCCTCTTTGGACAGAGACAAGACAGAAAAGTCACATTGTCTGTGTCCTGAGTCAGAAATACATTATATTTTCTTTTTAGGCATGATCCAGTCCAAAGAGTCTTATCACCTTTGAATAATCTCAAATAATATGTCATCTTGACAACTGTATACAGGGTTGAAAAAATAGTGGGTAGTCCCATGCCTTAGGTGCTGGGCTCAGCAATATGTTATAATGTATTCTTAGGCAGATTCCAGCACAAAGAGGAGAGTCACACTACGTAGGTTTTGCCCTCAGTGGTATGTCACAGTTTCTTAATTAGGTGAGATCCAGGCAGTAGAGGAAAGTCACATTACCTAGATGCTATATCCAGTGAAATGTCACAGTGTCCCCTGTGAGAGGACACTGTGAGAGGAGAGACACATCACCTAGCCAATAGGCCCAGAGATATGTAATAATATCTCCTTTGGCTGGATCCATGCAGAAGAGTCACCTTTTTGTGATTATAACCCAGCAATATTTCACAAATCACCCTTGGGAAAGAATCTAAGCCAAGAGTCTCAACACTTGGGTGCTAGGCTTTGTGATAAGACACAATTACTTCATCTTTTAGATGACAGCTTTAACTGTTAATTTGGTATGTATAAGACTCACAATCTCACATGCGTTCTAGGTCATCTTATGAGACACTCTACAACATCCGAAGCCTTTATGCAAAATACCTTAGACTTACAAACCACTCTGAAGCTTACATGCTTATTTGACTGAAACATACAGATTCATATAAACCTTGTTATGATAATCAACAGCTCTTTTATATGCTGGGTTCAGACAGGAAACCCATTATTATGCGTCTGATTGGAGTCCAGAAATGAGTCACCATCTCATCTGCTGCAAGATCTACATATAAAAGTCACAATTCCATCTTTATACCTTATTCACTTTTTAGAGTCAGAACTTCAATAGTGGGCTTTGTAAATATGGGATGCTAAAAACTTTTGCTCTCACCTGCATTTGTAATCAAGGGTCATGATTTTAATCTTTTGCTCAGCCCTGTAAAACCCTGTGTACCATCCAGTTTGATAGAGTATGAGATAGTGTTGTAACCCTCTGTGATCTTAGCACAAATATGCAACTCATAACTCTACGTGTAGTAATGAAAGATAAAACATATGCTATTGGTGGAATGCCAATTATGTTTGATCATCATGCCACTGAGTTGAAGCAATGTAAATATTATAATCTCAGTTTTAGAAAAAAGCTTGGTGAAAGGGTAGCACAACTTAGGTGCTGTGGCCAGCACTATGTCGTAATACCCTATCTAGGCAGGGTCTATAAATGAGGGTTACATTAACTGGGAGCTGGAGTGCTGGACCTAGCAATATGACATGATACCAAATGTGGAAAAACAAGCCCGAAGAAATGAAGAGAGTAAAAACACCTATAGGATTGCATATA
>NW_026652300.1:3738766-3796528 GCF_009828535.3 Hylobates moloch | reverse complement strand
ATATATATATATATATATATATATATACTTTCAGTTGCTATGGTACAAGCAGGAAAGTTACATCAGCAGAGTGAGGGGCCCAGCAATATGATATGCCATAATTACCTCTTCCTTCAGGACCCAGGTAGAAAAGTGACATCACCTGGGTGCTGTACCCTGCAATATCTCAAAATTTATTTTCACTGGCATGGTTCAGGAAAAAAAATGGTCATTTTATCTAAGTATTTGGCTTAACAATATGTCACATCATACTATTGTAAGGGCTCAGGCAGAAGAAAAGAGACACAACACTTAGGAAACGGGCTCAGACATATGACCCAATGTTCCAAGTAGGCAGGGCTGAGGCAGAAGAGTCATATCACCTAGGTGCTTCCCTAGGTGTATAACGCAGTCTAACATGTGAGGTGAAGTCAGGCAGAAGAGACACATCACCTTTATGCTGGGTCCTGAGATATGTCACAATCCTCCCTTAGGACAAAACCCAGTTAAGAGAGTTACAACAAATAGTTACAGGTTTTACACTTATGTCACAATACTCCACGTGGGCAGGACTCAAGCAGGAAGTTACATCACCTAGGGGATAGGCCAAGAGATATATTACAATGTCCTCTTTAGGACAAAGTCCTAGCAAAGAAGTTCCATCATCTGTGCACAGCCCAATCTAATGAGGAGAGTTATATCACCTAATTGGCTGACACAGTGATATGTCACAATAATTTCTGTGGGCATGGCTTAGGCAAAAATGTAACATGACCTGGGTGCTGAATGTAGTGAATTGTCATGATTTTTACTGAGAGCAGGGCCCAGGCAGGAGAGTTACATCACCTAGAGGTTGACCCAGGTAGATACCATAAAAATATATGTGGGCTGAAACCAGACTAGAGTGTCAAATCACACAGGTGCTTCAAAAAAATTTAAATCACAAGAACACAGGAAGAAAATTCCCAGGATAAGATTTACAATACCACACATTTCTTGTTCTTATGAGTGACAGTTGTCTTCATATGTTTAAGATAGTGACATTCCTTACACTGTCAGCTGGGTGTGCATATGATATGCACAACTTCACCTTTCTGCTAGGTTATGTCATAAAACTGTCTGTACAAGCTGAGGATGTTGTAAAACACTTGAGGCTGTTAAAATCTTCTTTGACTTTTTTTTATTACCAGAAAGAGATTTATTCACTCATATTTTAAAAGAAAGTTACGAAAATCAAAATACTTCAAATTGTGAGGTCCACATATGGCAGTCATTATCATGCCTGTGAGATGCTTGTAAACTGGGCATTGAAATAAAAGCTCAACAAGTTACTGTTAAGGAACTAATCTGTTCTTTACCAAAATTCATAAAAAATTATAAAAAGTTTTTGCTTTTTACATTTCTAAGCCATCATTTTGGTTAAACTTTATCTACAAAATTACCTTTCTTAATTTCTGGATTTTGGATGCCACAGAGGGTCCCTCGTGTATCCGCAAGAGACATAAACAGGATTATATGACAGGATTAGTTACATGGAATTGCAAAAATGGTGTTTAATATTATTTAGATTATATTTTGGTGACGAATACTAATACACATTCCAAAATTTAGTGATATTTCTAAAATTCTAGTGTCTGAAGTATATGCTATAATGTCCACTTAAGTTTGTTAAGTTGTTGTAAACCATAGAAATAACGAAAAATTTTGCCATGTTTCTGACTGTAACTACCCTGGACATTTTGTTATACACAGACAAATGTCCTGTTTTGATGTTTTTTATAAAGCATTTTCAATCAGCTATAGATCTTTGACCTGCTCTCAATTGCAGGTTTGTGATAACTTTGGAGCTTGTGACATTGGAATACAGGAAAAACTTAGAGGACTCTTAAAGAGCTAAAATGTTCATGAATATCAAACAAAAGAAGAGTTAACTGAATGGACTGGACTAACAGAAAACTGAAGCAATCTTTCTGACTTTAGCTGGAAACATTACTACTTCTTGTATAGTTTACCAGAGTCAAGGAAACATCTTGAGATATTTATAGCCTTTAATATGTGAGTAAGGTGTACCCCTGTGTACACAATTTGGATCAGGTTTGTCTTTCTCTGCATGGCTTCTCCAGAATTTGAAAAATAGTGTGAGTATTCTAATATATGGCAATATAGGTGTTTGCCTCAGTGCAATAATAGTCCAATTTCTTTTCCAACAGAACACAGTTGGGGAAACTGGTTGTTTTACCAAGGCCTTGACTGCAAAAGTTACCATCCCTTTAAGAAGTCAAGCTCAACTTGCAGAGCCAAGAAAATCCCAGTGGAAAAGTTGGCTTCCTACCTCATCTAAACAGTCCTTTAGCAGGGTTCCTGATCTGTGATAAGTAAAGAATGACACGTTCTAATAGGCCTGGGTGGACTTTGTTGTGGGCACCTCTGGCCCCTTCCCAGCAGGCTAGCTCTGGCTGCAGCTTGGCTCTTTGTTGCCACTGCTACGGTGTAGGTTGAGTTTTTCTTTCTACTTACTGCTTCTTTGTCCTAGCCCTGATTACTTTGCTAATTTTGCATTACTGAGCAGGCTAAGAGCTTGCCTTCTAATGCTGCCTGCTTAAGACATGTACTGATAGCTATAGCATATCCTTGGTCTTTTTTCTTATCTATTGAAAAAAGGGGCTCAGTTGAAACATCTGTTTCTTCTTTGTTAATTTGGTCTAGTGATATTAGGCTGAGGGAAGAGGAGGTGATAAGGCAGGTAACATTTTCTCCTCCTTTCAATTTATAGGCTGTTCTGTGTATAATGGAGACAGCGCTGCTCTAATTAAAGCCCATAAGAGTTGGGACCTGATGCCTTTGTGTCTGATGTTGTTTAAGATTTATCCCCACTCATTCTCAGAGTTCTATGTCCAGTGTTCCTTCTTCTGGGAACCATCATCTTGGGATTACAACAGTTTGCATTATGTCCCTTAACGGAGCCTGTAAAACTGATGCTCCACTAGCCTTAAGCAACTGTTTCAACAGATTTAGATACTGTTTCTGTTAAGCTGATACATGTTGTCCCATGATAATACCTCAGCTTGACCCAACTTCCCGGAGAACTTGGTAACCTTGAGTGGGCACGAATGACTTAATGATTACTCACTAACTCCACCACGTGGTTTCTTTTTCCACCTTTGCTTTCATGGTGTCCATCGTGTTCCTCACTCTTCCTTCACAGCTTTCCTCATGAGGGTGATTCTCATACTTCCTTTGCAGATTGCCTCACGCAATGGGCTCCAACTGCAAGGAGCTGTTTCTGTAGACCCTTGGCTACCCTAACATGGAGACACCAGTGGAGGCAGCGCTCCTTTTGCAGGGGCAGTAGCTACAGGACTCTGTCCCTTGCAGACCCCTGACATGGTGATGGGTGAATAAAGTGCCCTGACACACAGATATTTTGCTTTGCCAGTCCAGCTGAGAGTCCAAGGCCACTCCCAGATGCCAAGGAGAGTCCTGTAAAGAATAGCAGCCCCACCCTGTGCAACTGACACTCCAGGCATTTATTTAGTATGGAATTAATCTCAGAAGCTTTGAGTAAACACACTTGTGGATAATTAACATAGTTAGGAGAATAGTTCTACAAGTGATTAAATCTCAGTTACCTTGGTGTAAAGTAAATACAATTGGGGGCAATTTCCCTGGTCGACCTACCCGAAGAGAGCCATCTGTCTTAAAGTTTAGTTAATGGAGATAGGGTAAACAGACTTAACTGGAGAAGCCTCTATTGTCCCTAGTATTTACCCTGTGACCTAATGCTTTAAGGTAAGAACAAGCTGCCTTCAGCTTGTTCAGTTATTACAAGTTATGTAATAATCTCAACCTTTCAGCCTTCCAAAAGGTTTGTGACTATTTCTTTTTTTTTTTTTTTGAGACGGAGTCTCGCTCTGTTGCCCAGGCTGGAGTGCAGTGGCGCGATCTCGGCTCACTGCAAGCTCTGCCTCCCAGGTTCACGCCATTCTCCTGCCTCAGCCTCTCCGAGTAGCTGGGACTACAGGTGCCCGCCACCACACCCGGCTAATTTTTTGTATTTTTAGTAGAGACGGGGTTTCACTGTGGTCTCGATCTCCTGACCTCATGATCCGCCTGCCTCGGCCTCCCAAAGTGCTGGGATTACAAGTGTGAGCCACCACGCCCGGCCAACTATTTCTTATATCTTTCCCTAATGCTTCCCTTTAATATTTCTGCTAGCAACCTGAGTGAATCCCAACAATTAACATCTAAAGAAACTTGCCGGTTCTCACTCTTGAAAAAATAGTATGCTCAAGAATTTGTCTAGTTTTCTTATATAAGCAGACATACTAACTTTCTTTTGGTGTTTACTTACAGTTATATTTTATTGTAGTTACAATTAATACTTTTTGTGATTACTGTATGTTTAAGTATGCTAAAACTTGCATTCTAGCTTAAAAGTTTGCCTAAGAAATTGTGCCAAATGTATTTAGAACTATTATGTACTGCGCTATTGTTGGATGAAATGTTCTGTAGATTATCCCCAGGTCTTATTTTGCTTTTTAACCTTTATATTTCTATTTATTTTTCTTTTCCTTTATTTCATTTTTCTTTATTTTTTATGTACTTTCATATTTTCTATTCATTTAATTTTATTTCTATTTTTTATTTTTTATATTACCTCCTCTTCATTTCAAATTTTCTCCAATTTGTGTCTTGTTTGAAACATTCTATTTAAAAAAAAAAATTCTTTCCGTTTACTTATTTCCATTCAAATCCCCTTATATTATCTTATTTTCTTTCTCCATATTTATCCTTATTTTTAATTTTTATTTTTTCTCCTGATTCTTAAGATTTTCTTATTTTATTCTATTGCAGATTATTTAATTTCTGTTTATTTCTCTTAATTTTATTGTATTCATTATCTTCATCTTCATTATATTTATTTTCCCTGATCTTAATTACACTTATTTTTCTCTATTTTATTTCAGTTTGTTATTTTTAATACTTTAAATTTATTTTTAAATTTTTTTCTTGATTTCATTTTTTCAAAAAATTTATATATATATATATATATATATATATATATATAAATAACAGAAGAGATAACCTGTTTTAGATTGACCCACCCATAGTAGTCAAAACTGTGTTTGCTGAGGCTCTCTTTCAGCCACTCTACCCCAGGAGTCTCCAGTCCAGGGATATAGTTAGGACCTCGTAGCCGGACTGCTAAGATCTCTGGGCAGATCTTTCATTTTTACAGAGCCATCTAGCATTAAGTGCCTGGGCCATTTCTCCTGTTTTCGGAAGCCTCCTGCAAGCTTCAGTGTTGCTAGGCCGAGGGCCTGACTGCCCCTTTATTTGTGTGCCAGTGGATACTCTTCACATAATTCAGGGCACTGACCCTTCTTCCTTCTTTACCAGGACAGGCTCCACACTTAATCCACTCCACCAGGGCATGTCTAGACCACATGCATGTCTTTTTATTGTAAAAAAGAAAAAATGTTTTTGTTTTTGCTTGTTTTTGAGAAAGAATCTTGCTATGTCACCCAGCCTGAAGTGCAGTGGCATGGTCTTGGCTGACTGCAGCCTCCACATCTCAGATTCAAGCAATTGACCTGCCTCAGCCTCCCAAGTTGCATTACAGGCGCTAACTACCAGCTCCGGCTTTTTTTTATTTTTTTTTTTACTTTTTAGTGGAGATGTAGTTTCACCATGTTGGCCAGGCTGGTTTGAAACTTCTGACCTCAAGTGATCCATCCATCTCAGTAACCCAAAGTGCTGGGATTAGAGGTGTGAGCCACCATGCCTGTCTAAAAAATATTTCTTTTTTTAATTTAAACTTGACATATAACACATTTATTATGAAAATTTCATCTTTATGGTTAGAGATACATGCAAATATGTGCAAAATGGTAATAAAATGAGAAGATAAACATTTCTACACTTTGTTTAATAAATTTATGAAGTTGATATTTTACGTTTTCCTGTCTAAATCTATATGTTCAGTGGAAAAATCCTCAGTGAAGGCTCCTCAGTATTACAAATACAATGTGGTTCAATCAGACATTGATACATGCACAGTGAAGTAACTTCTGGTTTTTATTTGGAGCTCTCACAGTTAAGATTGAAAACTTTGGTTATAAACTCACATGATGAGGAGTTATACTATGCTGTCCTCTTCTGAACATTTGTCTACCATCAAAGTTGTTTGAACTTGACAAGGAAAAAAGTGGGAGATTGTTTCCCTAACACCTATTCATCTCTCTTTCATAAGTTTTTTAGGTCGTGCTTTGTCCAGATTGCTTTGAAACTCAAGATCACAGCGGACATATTTGTCAAAAGAAAGATTTTTTGCAGCAGGATAAAGTGAAGCTTTTTACTACCCAGGGCCTATGATTCCTCCAGACCCAGGGTGAAACCATTACTGAAGCCAGAAAGAGATGACAGAAGTTGAGAGCTGCTCACAAAGGAAGGAAAATGCCCCCTTTTGCTTTGGAATTGGTCACTGCGTATTCTGGCGTAAATGTCACCTCTGAGCTCGGTGTGCTTCATGTTCATCTTTCTTGGTATTCCACTGAAGTTTCATCTGAAAAAAGAGGCTTGGATGAGAGTGGTAAAGTGAACAACTGGATCCTTCTATAGCTGATACCTTGGTGAGCTTTGAAGCACATTGAGTAGAGACTGAAATCCTTCCTCACTATGGGGTAACTTGTGTCAAATTCAACTCCCATGTAAATGGCACCAGGTTCAAGATGTCAAAGAATAGACTCAGAACCAATGAATGAGATATTGTGTTTTACTGGGGACTTACATAAAGGAGAGAAAGTCCAGTGTCAGTGGGCTTAGTAGGATAACTACACCCACTTGCAAAAAGCCTGCAGTTTGTATAGTATTTTTATTTAGCACATTTTTCTGAATAACCTTTCAACTATCAGCCTTTATTTAACAACAATAAAAGAAGGGCTTCAATCCCCTGTGTGGCCTGTGTTCCATGCCACAGAATAGCACAGACCAGAGACTCAGGTGTTCGTCATAGACAAATAATAATATCCAGGTTGGCCACTACTATTTTTTTTTTCTTTGAGACAAAATCTCACTCTCATTGACCAGACTGGAGTGTAGTGGCATGATCTTCTTCTGCCTCAGCCTCCCAAGTAGCTGGGCATACAGGCAAGTGCCATCATACCTGGCTAATTTTCTATTTTTAGTAGATATGAGGTTTCTCCATGTTGATCAGGCTGAACTTGAACTCCTGATCTCTGGTGATTCTCCTGGCTCAGACCATGTAAGTTCTGGGGTTACAGGCATTAGACATTGTGCCCAGCCAGGCCACAACTCAGTTTTTCTCACTTGGAAGTTTTAACACTCAGAAGCCCTTTTAATATATGGTTAGTCACCAGCTATTTCTAAGTAAAGTTAACATGGTCAGTTGAATCCATCATGCAGTATGCTTCAGACAACAGAGGTTCTTCTTCCTGAAACTCTAGATTCAAATTTTTTTTTTTTTTTTTTGCTTTTTTTTGAACCACTGGGTTGACAGGATTTTATCTAAGAGGCCTAATGTGTGTGTACATTGATGTTATGGATATCTAAATTAATGAGATGGCTCCTTAGTTGGTAGGGTCTGTTCCTGTTATGGGTGTGTTCAGGCTGCTAAGGCACTCCTTCTCCAGCTTCTCATTTGACCATGACATTCTGGGGCCCTAGTTACACTATTTTACAAGGTGGGACATGCTGAAACAAACCTTAAAATTGTGGCCTAGAATGACCAGGCTGAGGTTGCCTTTTAAATGGGAGAACTACCAGGTTGTCTTATTATCCTTGTCATTTTAACATATCTTTTGTTGTGGAGACCAGAAAAGAATCTAAGTATGTGACAGCCCCCCTCCTAGAGTCAGTACTATTTATACATGATTCTTAATTGTCAAGGTAAGTTGAGAGACTTCCATTCCTGGCACAGCCTGAGTAGGCTAGAGCTCTCTGATCCTTGATGCTTGGCTTATGCAGTCATCAAGGAATTTCAAAAATTATAGGATATGGCAGATAGAGAAAGGGCTGGTACAGATGATGAGTTGTAGGTTAGCAATGGGAGGCAGGAAAAGAATGCGACCTGCTTGAAACAGTACAAATCCTGCCTGGGTGTAGGTGAACAGTCAAGCCAGTTCTCTGATTTAGTCCTTGTGCTATGGAATTAACAGACCCACTTCTGCTCTGGCCTGGATGCTTAACTGTTGAGAAGAGGCCCCCTGGATGCTTAACTCTTAGGAAGATGCCCCCCAAAATCTGACCATAAACTGGCCCCAAAACTGGCCATAAACAAAATCTCTGTGGCACTGTGACATGTTCATGTTGGCCATTACGCCCACACTGGAAGGTTGTGGGTTTACTGGAATGAGTGCAAGGAACACCTGGCCTACCCAGGGTAGAAACACACTTAAAGGCATTCTTAAACCACAAACAATAGCATGAGGATCTGTGCCTTAAGGACATGTTCCTGCTGCAGATAACTAGCTAAACCCATCCCTTCATTGTGGCCCATCCCTTTGTTTCCCATAAGGAATACTTTTAGTTAATCTATAAACTATAGAAACAATACTTATCACTGGCTTGCTGTTAATAAATACGTGAGTAAATCTCTGTTTGAGACTCTCAGCTCTGAAGGCTGTGAGAACCCTTATTTCCGATTCCGCACCTCTATATTTCTGTGTGTATGTGTCTTCAATTCCCCTAGTGCCCCTGGGTGAGGGTCTCCTTGACCTATCTGTTCTTGGCACTTAATTCTTTGGTTCTAGAACAAAATGTGAATTCTGGACTCTGGAATTCCAGTTTCACTGTCCATTGAATTGTAGAGGCCCAGGTCAGCCTGCAAAAGAAGCTGTGGGTGGGCCTGCCACAAATGACTGGTTGCTTCTCTGCCTACCATCACAAGGAAGAAGAATCCTTTTTCTCAAGGCAAGCCCAGAGAGGATTCAAGCAAGCCCAGGGAAATCTGAGGCTTAAGGGAGCCAGTAAAGAAAAAACCTGATGCCTCAGACATGTGCTTTTGCCCCTCCTGGCTTATAGCTTTGGCGGCTCAATTTGCTCATCAGAAAAATGGGCAATGAAAGCCCCTCAGTGACAGGCTGCTCACCCCACTTTTACCAAGCCACTGCAGAGTGCCCACCCTGCAGCTCCAGGTACATCCTGTGCTTCAAAAGCCTGGGAGATCTCTGGGCTGAGTTCAAGCCCTGAGAGGTTTCTCCCACTCAGGGAATCCTCATGCCTACCCGTCAGTGCCCACCTGACAGCTGAGCATGTGTGCTGTATGTCATCCATATTGCCTGCTCTTGCCAAGCCTTGTCTCCCCGGGTTGGCTAGGGTCAGATGCTCACTGAAACCCAGGTAGCCTGTTGATCCTACCTCCAATGCAAAGTGTCAGCCAGGTGCCACCCAGATTTCCTCCTAAAATGTGATTTCAGGGGGTCATAGCAGCACATTCTGCTCTAACTTATTGACTAATTAATCAATAATTCACTTAATGTTTCATCTCCTTCCTCGAGCGTGGCTGCATTGGTGGGTGCTATCCTGATTTATTTGTGGAAAAACTAGCAGGTGAGGCAGGACTCAACGGACAGGAACAGGTCAGAGCACCTGGGCTGGCATCCCTCAGGGCTTTCTGAGGCCTCTGCAGGCAGGAGAGCTCAGTGGATTTCCAGGACCTTTTCCTAGGTTGATGCCCAGAGCCCCTTGCTGGACCTCCAAGACTGTACAACTCTTTCAGCAACCTGCACCCACTGGCATCTAGGAGGTGAGCATCAATTTTTCTTTGTGAATATGGTCTTCTGCTTCATTTCCATTGGTTGTTCTCCTGGAAGAAATGTCTAGGGAATCCTGGGCCTGTGTTGGAGGTTTTCTAAGTGCAAAAGTCAGCAAGAGAGTATAATAAATATAATTCTAACATTTTCTGACCACTTCTATCTCAGAGTTACTTTTGCTTAAAAATGTGTAAAAACATATATTAGGATTTTTACTCTTCACATTATTTTAATTAAGTCATCATACAAACCTTTTATTTTCCTGAAATTTATTTTCAGGCCTATCATTGAATTTTTGTTTCCTTATTTGTTTAAATTGTTACCTGTTTTAGAGGCAAAATTTAAATAAAATAATATGATACACAAATATTAACAGGTGATAGCAATTTATTTAAAATGTATAATGATTTCTTAAATGAGTAAACAATTTCCATAAACTTAGTTTGTGTTACTTGTATAAATTATTTTACATCTTATTCTCAATTAAAAAAATTGCCTAGACACGAAATTCAGTTGACAGATTTTTTAATTAGGCCACTTAAAAACATTTTATTGTACATGGTAAGTAAGTAATACAATTCTCAAATATTTTATTTTAGAAATTAACACACCTGACAATTGATATTCATATTATTTATAAAAGTGACATTATGAACATGTTTACACAGTTGCCAAAAATTTAGGAGAAAAAATCTATTGTGGTCGTCAGTAGTAAAATTTAAAGATTATAAAAATGAGATTAAATTTACTGACAGCATTAACTACCAAAACTCAAACAGATTATTTACTTGTTCTTTATCTTTCAATATCTGAAAAAATATTAGTAACTTTATTGGGTTTTAAGACTTGCAGAAGTTGTGTTTTCACAGAACCTGATGCAACATAACTACTATTTATATATCACTCAGATGTCCCAAATCTACCCAGAACTGAAGGTACATTGGAACCTCCCCCTCCTGGTTGCAAGTGATTCTCCTGCCTCAGCCTCCCAAGTAGCTGGGATTACAGGCTACCACCACAATAATTTTTGGATTTGTAGTAGAGGTGGGGTTTCAGTATGTTGGCCTGTCTGGTCTCAAATCCCTGATTTCTGGTGATCCACCTGCCTCAGCCTCCCAAAGTGCTGAGATTTCAGATGTGAGCCACTGCATCTGGACCAAAGAATGTTTTATGAAATTTTCTGAAAAGATTATTGTATATTATGTCTACAATTAGCAACAGGCAAACAAACAAAAAAAGCAGAATTTGCACAAAATTATTCTAAGCCAGGAGCAGTAATATTTTAAATAAATAAGTTTGATACAAAGCTGAGAAAATAGATTTGCTTTCAGAATCTTTGAAGTTTCTTATTTGATGGTAAGTTGTCAACTTGTAAAATTATCCGTTTCATTCTAATATTTTTATTTGCTTCTCAAAGTAGGTACACAGCCATAAATATGATTACTTGCTATAGATCTGATACATACCTAAACTTTATCTCACAGTAATATATCTCCTATATTTAAATTGATATAAATTAAAACTAAACATCTTTATATGTTCAGCAGACCAGAGAAGTCATATGTTTAACAGAAAAAAGTATGATAAAATTTTGTAAATAGTTGTTCAGAATTCAGAAGAATGTAGCTCCATTATACTCATAATCTCCATTAAAACCATTATAATAACCACTAGTTACAAGAAAAATATGAATGTAAATTGTAAAAAACTTATTTTCTAAATTATTTAAGTTAAAGGCCACTAACAAAAGAATCACTAGAAATGTTATCTTACTGTCCCCCAATAGTATATTGTTACCATCTGTTACCTACAACCTTGAGTAAGGTAGGATATGTTAATATCAGTGGCAAGACACACATTCAATGTAAAATAGCCTTAACACAATAACAACAATTTTGGTTAACTAGAAAAAATTAAGTCCACACATTGTCATTAAAAAAGTATTTTGAAATTCACTGTGTTTTAATGACATTAATTTGCAAATGGTAAAGCAGTTTTCCTCTAAAATTCAAATTGTTGCAGTTACTATGTATAATATTATCCTGATCACTTACCACACTCCTATCATCCTGTCATTATGATACCGTTATAAACTAACCAATAGTTGGCCTTTTCACTTAGAAATTCTTCATGTATCTTAGATTCCAGTTTTCTTAATGTTCCATCACAAAATATATAAATCTGTCCATCTAATATAGAAGAACCTCTCATAACTCTGGTGAAGTGACCATTGTCTATGTTCTTTCACATAAATTCTAGAAATGAAGACATAGCAACAAATGTAAGAGTTAAATTACATCAATATTTGCTTTTGAAAAAATGTAAATTATTTTAATATAAAGAAGTAGGTTCCTATTATAAGAAAGTGATCAAAATTGCTGACTAGAAGTAGCTAATCTGTGTAGTTCTCATGGAGAGGAATGCAAGGTGTGAATAAATACATCACCTTCATCTGAAACATCCAAGTACCTGCCTTGGGAACAATCAAACAACTTAAGTTATGGATAATGGAATAAACAAGGCAGGACAATGGACCACCTGGGAATAATATGGAGCCAAGTAAACCTCCCTACTCAGTACAGCAGTGTGTATATGTGTGACCCTGGGTAACCACAATTCTCCCACAAATCTTTGCAACCATCAGATGAGGAGATATTTTCATGAACCCACTTCATCAAGGCCTTCAGTTTAACACACAGAGTTTAATGGAGTCTCAGGAGATCAGCTGCTGAGGCCTGTGCAGAGATTCAGGAGCCTTAGGTGCTCGAGCTTTCCAGGCTTCCCAGAAAAAGTACTTGCAACTCCAGCAAAGCAGTAGGCTGTATTTCTGTAAGTACCTATATAAAAGAGGCAGAATCCAGGAAGCTGAGCGATGATGGTCTCTAGGACCCATGTCCACAGTGCCTCACAATGTAAGACCTACTGGCTTAGCATTCTGGTCATCCAATGGTAGCAGCACTGCACCTCCCCAGAATGAAGCTACCAGAAATTTGAGTGGGACACCACCTTAGCTCCTTAGGCAAGTTACCCATTCCAGCCTTCTGGCTTTGAAGAGCTCAAGCCAACTGGGGGCAGAAAGAATCTCCTAGCACAATACAGGTGTTCTAAAAAGACATGGCCAGACTGCCTGTTAAATCAGGTTCCCATCTCATTTCCTGTCACTGGAAAGGACTTCCTAACCAGAATGTCCAGCTACCACCACTGGTGCTCTTTGGTCGATGGAATTTTAAAAACTCTTTGGGATGTAATTGCTAGAGGGAAGAGTTAGCAGCAATTTTTCATATGTGTGTGACTTAGCTGTTCCAGTCTTCTGGCTTTGGAGAATCCAAATAAACTGGGGATGGAAGTAGTACCACTGCATAGCAGAGATGTACTACAAAAATGTAACTAGAGTGCTTTCTTAAGTGGCCTCCCCAGTTATGTTCTCCTTACTGAGTAAGGAATTTCAACAAGGGATTCCAGCTACCTTCCACAGGTGCTATTGGGCTGGAAAGAGGTCCATACCTCCCTGAGATTGAGCTCCCAGAAAAAAACGGCATGCTGTAATTGTTTGGTTTGACAGCATTCACTGGTGCTAATTTCAGGTACTGGAAAATCTGAGGTGAACACAAACTTCAGTAGACAACTAGAATACTGAAGCAGCCCTTCAGAAAAGTGGCCAGACTGTTAGGTGAGTACCTGTTCTCATATATTCTCACTGGGTAAGTTCTCCAAGCCTGGACCACTAGCCAATCACTGCGAGAGCTGTTGAAAGAGTAGCAAATTAGCAACTCCCTGGACAGAGCCTCCAATGGAAACTGAAGATATTTCTTCCACTGCCTCTGCAGTAGAACTATCCTTGCTACCTTCAGACTAATGAAAAATCCAAAACCCTAAGTGCCTTATTCAAACATCAAACAAGCTGCAGTTTACCCAAGGACAGGAGGCCAGTGCATTCACCATGGGTCACACAAACTACCCACTACTCCTCACCAGACAGTGGACCCCTAAGTTGACCAAAATTACAGATTCTCTATCATGAGCTGACTGCACTGAAGGATTACTGATGTACATCTATCTGAGATGCAGCCTCCAGAAAACAAACAAAGAGGTAGGGAAGCAAGCCAGCTCATGTGGTGATCTGAGGGTTTGGTGCAAGATCATCTGTAGTAGTGTGGCCAGTGAAGGCCATTTCTCTGGGGTCAACTTTTCCCATAAGAGACTTTAGCCCTAGGAAACTGTTGGACCTAATTACTGCACTATAGCCTTGCAAATCAGAAGAAGCTTGTCTAACTGAGCACTCCTTGGTTTGCTGACCTCTCCCAGACACCCAGTCTGGCAGTCAGAACCTTACAGGGCAGTCTCAGCCACACTGGGGTCCCATACTATACCATATCCACTGGTTGGTCACACATGACTCCTGAAGAGCTCCAGCTAGGCAACCCCTATGACTGCACAAGCCCGCACGTTTCTTTCCCACACTGCAGCTTCCCCCCAAAACATGGCAACTTCTCGTATTAGTTTGCTGGCTCATGTCTTCAAAGGCAGATTTGGCTTTGCTTGCCCCCACATCAAATGGGAATGCAGTATGCCTCTGCCACCCCAGCAACTGCCACTGTAGATAAAGCTTTGGTGGGCCTAGAGCCAAAAAGCCTCACCACTACCTTTGTGGTAACACTGTGCAGAGAACAACATATCCTTTCCCACTGTGAACAACCATTTCTTCTTTGAGGGGCAAAAAGAAGACTTCAAAACTTCATTACTCAGCATCCCGACACATGCTAACACCACCTTTAATGCAATAGCACACACAGTCTCCATCAGGAACCCCTATTCCCATCCCAGCTACTTTGCTCCTGCTACTGAGGTGAATAATCAAAGACACACAGAAACTTCATATCAACTAGCACTCTGCTACAGCTGTGGCCATATAGTCTGACAAAGTGGCAGACTCCAGATATCAAGGAGACAGGGAAGACAACTGGGGCTCAATGCAAGTCCCCCTGAGTATGCAACTTCTGAGTTGTGAGCTGAGCATTGCCCCCTGACCCCACCACATAAATTAAGAATAATAACCTTCTCCCAGGAACAAGACCTGTTGGATGAAAACACCTTATGCCACAATCAAATAATCAAGAACATCAAATAGGATTAATAAAAAATAAAACCTGATTCAAAATTCAGCAACTTCAAAGATATATCCATGAAGATGAGAAAAAGTCAATGCAAAAATGTTGAAAAAAAAAGCCAGAGTGACTTATTTAATCCAAATAACCAAATTATGTTTCCAGCAATGCCTACTATGACAGAGGCAGAATTCAGAATGTGGATAGAAATTAACTTCATAAAGCTACAAAAGTAAGTTTCAAGCCAATACAAAGAAGGGGAAAATGCAGAAACTGGCAGATAAAAGAGCTAGTCTGGAGGAAAATATGGCCAACATGATAGAGCTAAAAAACACAATACAGAAACTTTATAATTTATTCACAAATATTAACTGCAGAACAGGCCAAGCAGAGGAACAAATGTCAGCCTTTCAGTGCTGGATTTCTGAAATAAGGCAAATAAGAATAATAATAATAAAAAAAGAGAAATGAATGAAACCTATGAGAAATATTTAATTATGTAAAGAAACCAAATAAATGATTTAAGAAAGTGTCTGAAAGTGATGGAGAGAATGAAAACAACTTGAAATACATATTTCAGAATATCACTCATGAGAACTTTCCCAACTAGATAGTGAGGCAAATATTCAAATACACAAAATATAGAGAACCTCAGTAAGATACCACATGAGAAGGTCATTTGCAATACAGATAATCGTGAGATTCTCCAAGGTCAAATTGAATGAAAAACAAATTATTAAAAGCAGCTAGGGACAAAGGCCAGGTCAACTCTAAAAAACCAAGAAGACCTAATATACATCTACAGAACTCTCCACCCCAAGTCAACAGAATATACATTCTTCTCAGCACCACATCACACTTATTCCAAAACTGACCACATAGTTGGAAGTAAAGCACTCTTCAGCAAGTGTAAAAGAACAGAAATTATAACAAACTGTCTCTCGGACCACAGTGCAATCAAACTAAAACTCAGGATAAAGAAACTCATTCAAAACCACTCAACTACATGGAAACTGAACAACCTGCACTTGAATGACTAATGGGTACATAACGAAATGAAGGCAGAAATAAAGATGTTTCTGCCTTCATTTCATTTTGTCCTTTGAAATCAATGAGAACAAAGACACAACATATCAGAATCTCTGGGGCACATTTAAAGCAGTGTGTAGAGGGAAATTTATAGCACTAAATACCCACCAGAGAAAGCAGGAAATATCTAAAATTGACACCCTAACATCACAATTAAAAGAACTAGAGAAGCAAGAGCAAACAAATTCAAAGCTAGCAGAAAGTAATAAATAACTAAGATCGGAGCAAAACTGAAGGAGATAGAGACAAAAAAAGCCCTTCAAAATATCAATGAATCAAGGAGCTGTTTCTTTGAAAAGATAAACAAAATTGATAGACAACTAGCAAGACTAATAAAGAAAAGGGAGAAGAATCAAACAGATGCAATAAAAATGATAAAAGGGATATCACCACCAATCCCACAGAAATACAAACTACCATCAGAGAATACTATAAACACCACTACACAAATAAACTAGAAAATCTAGAAGAAATGGATAAATTCCTGAACAAATACACCCTCCGAAGACTAAACCAGGAAGAAGTTGAATCCCTAAATAGACCAATAACAGGCTTTGAAATTCAGGCAATAATCAATAGCTTACCAACCAAAAAAAGTCCAGGACCAGAGGCATTCATAGCCAAATTCTACCAGAGTTACAAGGAGGAGCTGGTACCATTCCTTCTGAAACTATTCCAGTGAATAGAAAAAGAGGGAATCCTCCCTAATTCATTTTATCAGGCCAGCATCATCCTGATACCAAAGCCTGGCAGAGACACAACAATCAAGAGAATTTTAGGCCAATATCCCTGATGAATATCGATGCAAAAATCCTCAATAAAACACTGGCAAACTGAATCCAGCAGCACATCAAAAAGCTTATCCACCATGATCAAGTGGACCTCATTATTTTATTTTATTTTTTGTTGGGGGATAATTGTTGCAGACCATGTGGCTGTATAGAATTTGGAATCAGACTTCAAAATGAGGTTTCATCTTTGAGAACCATCTAAATTTCCTGGAGGGAAAAAGGTGGCTTTTAGCAAATAAATAGATAATACTTACTTGCTAAACTGGATATATAGACCACACAATATGATATTAGTAAGCATCTTCATAGTTCTGTGAATAGACTCAATTTACTAAGATAAAACACAAATGTACAAAATCTGTGAAAGCAAATGAGTGGAGGTTATTTCTAAAGTTGGAACCATTTTACACATCATTAAAAAGTCACTTAAAAATATTTTGGCATTGAAATATAAACAGATAAGGTACTTTTTTGTGTGTGAGTGAGGCAGAGTTTTACTCTGTTGCCCAGGCTAGAGTGCAGTGGCATGATCTTGGCTCAATGCAACCTCTGCCTCCCTAGTTCAAGGATTTCTCTTACCTCAGCCTCCCAAGTAGCTGAGACTTCAGGCGTGTGCCACCCTACCCAGCTAATTTTTGTGTATTTATTAGAAATAGGGTTTCACTGTGTTGACCAGGCTGGTCTCAAACTCTTCACCTCAGTTAATCCACCCACCTCTGCCTCCCAATGTGCTGAGATTACAGGCATGAGCCACTTTGCCCTGCCTGAATAAGGTTCTCATTTGAATATCGTTGAAATAAATTCAAAAGTGGCACCGGGCTCTGGAGTATGATTGTTCAAACTGTAACGAGTGGATGTTTTTAGGAACTAGGCCAGTGGGTCCAATAGGCTATGATTTGAGTCATGAACAGACTCCTCGCCATACCTGGGCCCCACAGCAGAGAGAAGTGACTCTGTAGTTCTGGGCTTGAGCCTCAACATCTGCATGTTAATATAGCTCTCTGCAACAAGTGCCAGTCATGGTCTTAAAGTGTCTTTTTTTCCTTTTTTTTTTTTTTTTTTTTGAGACTGAAACTCGCTCTTTCAGCCAGGATGGAGTGGAATGGTGCAATCTCAGCTCCCTGCAGCCTCTGCCTCCTGGGTTCATGTGATTCTCCTGCATCAGACTTCTGAGTAGCTGAGACTACAGCCACACACCACTATGCCTGGCTAACTTTTGTATTTTTAGTAGAGATGGGGTTTCATCATGTTAGCCGTGATGATTTTGATCTCCTGACCTCATGATCCACCTCCTTGGCCTCCCAAAGTGCTGGGATTATAGGCTTGAGCCACCGCACCCAGCCAACATTTTTTTTTTTTTTTTTTGTATTTGTTATATGCCAAAAGGAAGGATAAGACACACATATATGCTGAGTTAGGTTATTTTGCTCACTCAAGGTTGTGCTATTGCAACCTCAGGTTGTTCATGCTGGTAGTGTCCAGGATTTTTCTTAACAAATGTTTCATGTTTATTGAGAAACCAAACTCCTAGGAATAGCATTCAGAGTCCAATATTATTCTCTTTTAACAACTGTAGTACCTACTTCACAGCATGAAATAGTACAAGGAGTAACTGGGTAAGCAGTTGTTAATTGCTGAGAACAATGCCTCATGGTGTTGGTGAGGTCGAGCTATTCTTTATAAGACAAAGAGAAAAGAAATTCATGGAGCATGTTCTTGAGTAATAAAAGGCTTTTTGCCACTCGTACTCTTGCGTTTTCCATTATTAAAACTTCACATTCATGAGTTTTATCCTTCTAATCTAATCTTCACCAGGGACAACCTAAACTTCAAGACAAAAGTGAATTTTCAGATATGGGCAAGCTGGCTTTTAAAGGTAAGGAGAAATTTGAATAATCTTTTGAAAATAAGTTCCAATGTAAGTACCAGTTTTTATACATTGAAAATCTAGAAAGCTTAGTTTTGTTGAAACATATCCATTGGTATAAAGAGAAATGCAGTTACAAATTGGGACATTTTTATTCTGTGATACAAGTACAGCTATATCACCCTGTTTTTCTATCATGAAGATTTTCATGGGTTTGTCTGTTTACTTCTTTTTAACTGTTTGAACTAATAAATACATTTAGTAAAATATCAGGTTAAATAATCTACATACAAATACTTCTGCGGTTTTTTGAGACAGGGCCTTTTTCGTTTGCCCAGGCTCATCTCAAACTGCTGGGCTCAAGTGTTCTACCTGACTCAGACTCTGAAAACAGTGGGATTAGTTAAATAAGGCACCACACCTGGCCCAACAAACAAATATTTGTTGCATTTCCATACCATAACAACAAACTTTTCACCAAAAAAGAAATAATTTTTATTTACAATAATATAAAATAAATTTAATAAAAATAAATTTAACTGATGATACAAAAAGATATAAAAATTTGTACCTTAAATACAATAAGATACTGATGACAGAAATTAAAGTAGACCCAAATCAATAGAAATATATTCCATTACAATAATTAATATTATCAAAGTACCATACTATCCAAAGGGGTCTACTGATTCAAAATGTTAGTGGCTTCACAGTAATAGAAAACACAATTGTAAAATTTAAGTGTAACCTTAAACAACTTGAAATAACCTGAGCAATCTTGAAAAAGAACAAAGCTGGGAGCATCATACTTTCTAATTTCAAACTTTATTTAAATGTTGCAGTGTTGAAAAGCATGTGGTATGTGCATAAAAACAGATACAAAAACCAATGGAACACAATAGAGAGCCCGGAAGCAATCCATGCATACAAGGTCAACTAATCTTTGATAAGGGCACCAAGAATATACAATGCAGAAAGTAGAGTCTTGTCAATACATGCTGCCAGTAAAACTGGATATCCACAAGCAAAAGAATATAATTAGATTATTTTCTTTTACCATACCCCAAACTTAAGTCAAAATGAAAGACTTAAATGTAAGATATAAAGCCTTAAAACTCCTGAAGAAATCATATTGAAAACCCTTGTTGATACTAGTCTTGGCAACAGCTTTTTAGATATGACACCAAAATCACAGCATCAAAAGAAAATATAAACATGTGAGACTGCATCAAAGTAAACAGCTTCTGCACAGGAAAGGAAAAAACAAATTTTCCTTAAACCCTACAGGATAGAAAAATATTTGCAAGCCATGTATAATCAGCCAATATCCTAACTGTGTAAGAAACTTCTGCAATTCAAAGCAAAGCAATAATGATGATAACCCATTCAAAAATAGGCAAAAGATTATCCTATTCCACTAAAAAAGACACACATACAAGGGAAATCCTGTATGCTGTCAGTGAGATATAAATTGATAAAGTCATCATAAAAAACAATAAAAAATAGAAGTATCATATAATCCAGTAATACCACTTCTGGGCATACTACTACCAAAAGAAATAAAATTTGTACTTTGAAGAAATATCTTCAGCCCCCATGTTCATTGTAGTATTGTTTACAACGGACAAAATACACACACACAGAGAATACTGATCAGCCATAAGAAAGAAGGAAATGTACAACATCCATTTACAACATAGATAGACCTGTTTCGTTTATGTAAATGAAATAAGCCAAATGCAGAAAGACAAAGAAACCACATGTTCTCAGATGGGGAATCTAAAAATGTAAACTCATAGAAGCAGAGAATGGAAGGGTGGTTCGTTAGTTCCTGAGGGTGGGAATATGAGGAGATTTTTTTCAAAAAGTACAAATATAGTCATAAATTGAGCAAGTCTAAGAAGGCTAACGTAAGTTATTATTAGATCACTAAATAGCATTGTTTATAGTTAAGTAGACCTTAAGTGTTCCTGTTACAAAAGAGGATTATCTATGTGAGGTAATAGATGTGTTCATCAACTTGACTATATTCTATTTCACAATGTTTACAAGTATCAATTATTGTATTGTACACATTAAATATATAGTTATACAATTTTTATTTATCTGAACATCCATGTGACACAAACACAGTCACATAGTCTTCTCTTGATGTTCAAAATAGGTTCTTGAAAACTGCATTTTTTTAAATGAAAGAGTATTGCTATATGCCATTCAGATACGTTTTGTTTTTGTCAATTAAACTGTGATAAAATTTTGTTTTCTTGAGCAATATGTTGCTTCACTTACAGTTACAGCTTCCAACAACCTATCAACTGGCTATATAGAAATACAATGTATGTAGGTGTGTGTATATATATCACCATACCTATTTTTATATATAGCTATATCTCATGGACACAGTGCCAGCAGGCTTTATACTAAATAAAACAAAATTATAACATAACAGTTATTAAAAAATAAAATAATAATGGCTTAATATATGCTTAGCAGTGTTCTAAGCTCATTAATGACATAAGGCATTTCAGAAATCTAGAAGGTGAGTAGACAGTTTCAGCCGGTGTTGTGCAACTAAGCAACCCTTTAAACGAGATGACTTTTTTGCTTATCTGTGGTGAAAAACGTCATGAAAACTGCATGAACCCATTTTTTTTGTTTGTTTGTTTGTTTTGTTTTGTTTTATTTTAAGCTCATCAGCTGCCATGAGTGTTAGTGTATTTTATGTGTGGCCCAATGTGGCCTGGGGAAGTCAAAACGTTGGACAACCATTCTTTAAAATGTAATTTGAAAATATGCATATATAAGTTTAAATTACAAATCTAAGTTTATACTAAAACAATAAAATTATGAAGAAAAAACATTACTTTTTCATATTTAGAAAAATGTTTATTGTTTTGATGAAATTGCTGAGTAAGAATTTTTTGTGAAATCACATTTACAACCTCTATGGGATTAAAAATTATTACGCAGAAAGATGCAACATCTGTCCCTGGAGCTCCTGGGATTTCTAAACCCAAATCCCAATATGTCCACTACTCACCTTACACATTTTAGACATGAGGCAAAAAGAATATCTGAAAAAGTTACTTTAACCTAGAGTGCCTCAAAAACACAAATATTCCTGTGTTTCCAAAAGCAATGGAAGAGCAGTCAGATTATGCAGCCCTTTATAAGTGATAAAGTAGCAATTGGCTCTCACTGTAGACTTGAAGGGAGATCTACTAAAGAAAAAAAAATGATTCTTAAAAGATTTAAGAGAATGAGACAGAAGATGTTCCTTTCTTTGAATCTGAAAAAAAAAAAAAAAAAAAAAAAAATCAGCCTTTTCATTGGAGCAGAGCTTCCCAAACTACATTTTAAGTCCTGGCTTCCTTATTTACCTTTGGTCACCTTGCCTGTGTGAACTTCTTTCACTCTCAGGTACTTGAGGGTTTGGGTACTGTGTCATGTATCTTCATATTGTAGGGCTCTTTTCTTTGCTCCAGACAGTGATCAGGTCTGGTTAGAGATAGCAACACCCAGGTAGACAAGGCTTCTGTAGTTCTCCAACATCACATTTCTATATAAATTCTGCTGGGAAGGGTCCAGGCATTTCCACTCTTCTGGAGAGAGTACTATGGCCATATCTCTGAATGTTAAGAGCTCCTGTCACTAAAGTATCTGGAAGCACTCACGCTTGACCCTGGCCTCCCTTTGGAATCATGCAAGGAATTTAATTTAAAAAACAGGGATATTTCCACCCAGAACAGTAGACAAGATCGTTTCTTGGCTTCAGGTGTGTCCTGGAGTCTTAGATATAAATCATTCAATGCCAGCATGTCACAGACCGACAGAGGCTGACAGAATCGCCTAGGCCTCCTGGAGTGGTGGGCACAGGGCAGTGAAGCCTTAACCCCATGCTCTGGCTTGAGTTGTCTGTTTACTTTTTAAAAATTTCAATATGACCAATACTTTCAAAGTTTGAGCTAAGCTCATAAAGGAATTTTTAACTTATGAATTTAAAATAAGTAATTTTTAAAAATTTGTTTCTTCCTTTATATGGAGTACAAGGATGTTATTTTTCTGTAAATTTACTCATTCTGTTGATTGCCTCGATGTAGACAACCTCATTTTTAGTAAAAGAGTAGAGATAAAAGAATATTAAGAGCCCAGAAACTGGTGTCCTGGCTATGGCTCTGGCTTAGACTGTCTTACTTTGTAGCCACTTTGTAAGTGTAAAATAAGCATGTAGAGCCTGTCATCACTAAGGTTCTTTCCAGCCTGAGAAATCTTTATATTAGTGTATAACCTATTGATTATTTTTGTAAATGTCATCTTCAAATCTGGAACTGTAATATTTTGAACAGTTAATTGAGAGGGCTTAGTAAATTTTGTGAATATTTGTTAATGTCTTGGTGTTAAATCTTTGATATTTCAATAGAACTCAGATGATTATCAACAAGCCAGTTGAATTCTTCACTGTCACTGGGTTGTTGATTTTCCTGTTGGGAAATCCAGTTTTGTACACAAAGTTAATTCTTTCTAGTACAAGAACACTGACAAGCAAATACATTGGCAAGTGGTTGTGTTGGGAAGTTCACAGAAACCTGTTAGGATTATTTCATATTAGTAAACCTACTAACCTGTTAGATTATTTCATAATGAACAACACACAGTTTACCATCACTAACACCCAGTACCTATAGTCACTTAATGTCTGGAACACAATAATGAATAAGTAAAGTTTCTTTTGAAAATGCCTTAAATTCAAGCAGTTTTATTTATGAACATCAAACTTTATTATTCCAGGAAACTAAGACTTAGAAAAGACAAAAATAAATACTAACTCTAATTTAAATTATGTCTTCAAATCTATAAAAATAAAAGAATTAGAAGTCTGTGGTAAGTTTGAAATTAGATTTTAGAGAGTTAGTATGAAACTGTTTACCCAGACCACTGAAAAATGGTTTAAAATGGTGCTCATTTTAATAAGGTAACACTTCTTAATTAAGAAAAACATTTATGTAGCAAAATTCTGTGAAAGATATTTGGGTCTCTGGTTACAATATAAATTCTTAGAAATTTAAAACAAATACTCCTTAAGACAGAGCTGACGTGTATTTCCCAAGGATAATGAAAACTGAATCAGTATTTTGTTGAAATAAGACCTATTATAAAATTGCACTTCAAAGATTTTCAATGAGTCAGAATCCAGATTCTTTAGTAATAGATTATAAAATTGCTTCTGGAAAGCTTGTCAATGAGTCATAATCAGCTTCTTTAGTAGTCAAGTCAGCAGAATTGTAGCTAATATTAGCATTATTGAAAAGTATTTTCTTATTGGCTCAGGAAGTTAATTGGCCCTCGACTTGGGAAGAAAAGATAATTTGTAAAGTCAGTATGAGAATCACATTATCTTTGAGCCAAAGTTTAACAAATGTCAGCTGTCAGAATTGGAACTTCACACCAATTTTATTTTATTTTCTATGTAGATAACACTTATTTTAGGACAGATGGCATATATGTGAATGTATGGTCTCATCTTTTGATGCTGGCATGTCACAGATACCTATCAAGGAGTAAAACATATTCCATAGAGTGTCTTGGTAGAAATCCTCTAGCAATAAGTATGAACCTTCCACAAATTTCCAAAGTATGAACAATCATTTTGTCAAAGTGTTGCCTTTTAAAATGACTAACATGAAACTGCCAGTATTTGCTCTAAAGAAAAAGCCCAGCAGCTTGAGACATAAAGCGAGGTGTTTGAACATCTACGTTAGTTTGGTGGGATAGGCATCTGTACTGCAGAGCAGTTGTCTGATGATGTGTCAGAGCTGTAAATGCATTGGCTGAAACACTGTGGCAAATATTTATGTGAAAAATTAAGTTATTATTTGTACTGAGACGGGATATCTTGCAGTTCCTGTTCTTTCTTTGCTTTGATATCCTGATAAGCCTGCATTTTGCTAGCATCCAAGTAAGCCCAATTAGAAAACTGTATCATGAGAAAGTGGATCTTGAAGGGAAGGGTAAGCATGATGGCTAGTGAGCATGTGAGAAGGCAAAGCGAGGTGCTAGTTATATTAGATGGACTTGACTTTAAAGAGGATGAGGGCTATTCTGTATTAATACTTGCTCTACTAGCAGAGCTGTCAAATCATTAAAGCATGCTATACTAGTTGGCTTCACATTAAAAGGCTGATGAAAAGTTAGTACACAAACATTGCAAAGTATTTTAATTAACCACTAAATAATGTCTGTATACTTGTCAGTCTAGGTGACTAATACATTAAACACCTCTCACTACAATTGGGATTTGTCTACATAAATGGATATCCATCAAATTTGCCTCAGGCATATATTAAGACAATGATACTGAGGCATTTAAATTTGTGACTATTATATTATCTTTAATTTTTTTTCATATTTTGATGTTTCCTATTTTCTCTGTCACCTTTTAAGTTATCCACAATTGTCCCTCTTTATTCCTTCCATTTTTCCCAAAATTCCCTTTTGCCTAATACAATATCAGTGGCCTTTTTTGATAAATACTTGTTAGTTTTCTCTAAACCTTTATTTTCAATATTGCAGTGTGATTATTCCTAGGCAGAAGAAAATTTTTACCAATCTAATCTAATTTAAACAGTTTATATCTAATATGGTTACTCTTTTATCCATATAAATTATACCTGCTTAGACAGTTTTTTATTTACCCTAGATTTTTTTGTCTCTGCCTTTGCCTCCTGTCTAGCTGCTTTTGTTTTTCTCTCTGTCTCCCCACCTGCCACCTATTTTTTTAATTTTATTGATTTATTTTTCTTACTCATATTTATTTCTTTTCCTGCTTTTGACATTAATCACCATATTTCTGTACTTTCTATAGTTAATCAGAAAGACCCAGTTAGTTGACTTTTTTTAAACAAACTAAAACATATTTCTAGTCCTCTTAGAAAAAATTCTTGCATACTTCCTTGATTTTGAGATTTTTCTCTTTGCTAAAAAAAAACTTTTATACTTGTTTTCCATGGCCTTTTCATAAGTCTTTGATATTGGCATAATCTTCGTGAGTTGAAAAATGTTATTAAATGTTACTAAATGATAACTTATGTGGAATAATATCCTGGGTAGAGATTATTTTCATAATTTACATGTTGCCCTTTTTATACATTTTTGTCTTCTAGTGTTTCTTATAAATATATAAAAGTGTTGAGTTCATCTTTCCTAACTGCTCTTTTATGTATGGTCACCAGATATAATACAGGATTACCAGTAACATTATCATTTTAAATAAGCAACAAATAGCCTTTAATGTAATTTTCAATATTCTAAATATTGCACGGGACAAGTTTATACTCAAAATAAATTCTTTGTTGTTTGTCAACAAATTATCAAATTTCAAATTGAAATGTGATATTTAAATTCCTGAATTTTCCCCCTACACCTGGCAAACTTACTTTCAGATCTACTTAGGAAATTACTCATTCTTTCTATATTTGTGCTGAACCTACTATATAGGAAACAAACAAAAAAAATTGAGTTCCTTTAGTATATGGTTCATTTTTCAATGATGTATAATTGTCTATTTAAAAATTTATTTTTGTCCTCCTACCCACCTGTTTTGCCTTTAGATTCCATTTATTCATTTCAGAGAACACCTAAACTACTTATTATGATGACTTTTTTGATTGAACCCAGATTCATAAAGCAAGTCCTGAGTGACCTACAAAGGGACTTAAACTCCCACACAATAATGGGAGATTTTAACACCCCACTGTCAACATTAGACAGATCATCTAGACAGAAAGTTAACAAGGATATCCAGGAATTGAACTCAGCTCTGCACAAAGTGGACCTAATAGACATCTACAGAACTCTCCACCCCAAATCAACAGAATATACATTTTTTTCAGCACCACACCACACCTATTCCAAAATTGACCACATAGTTGGAAGTAAAGCTCTCCTCAGCAAATGTAAAAGAACAGAAATTATAACAAACTGTCTCTCAGACCACAGTGCAATCAAACTAGAACTCAGGATTAAGAAACTCACTCAAAACCGCTCAACTACATGGAAACTGAACAACCTGCTCCTAAATGACTATTGGGTACATAATGAAATGAAGGCAGAAATAAAGATGTTCTTTGAAACCAACGAGAACAAAGACACAACCTACCAGAATCTCTGGGACACATTCAAAGCAGTGTGTAGAGGGAAATTTATAGCACTAAATGCCCACAGGAGAAAACAGGAAAGATCCAAAATTGACACCCTAACATCACAATTAAAAGAACTAGAAAAGCAAGAGCAAACACATTCAAAAGCTAACAGAAGGCTAGAAATAACTAAAATCAGAGCAGAACTGAAGGAAATAGAGACACAAAAAACCCTTCAAAAAATTAATGAATCCAGGAGCTGGTTTTTTGAGAAGATCAACAAAATTGATAGACCACTAGCAAGACTAATAAAGAAGAAAAGAGAGAAGAATCAAATAGATGCAATAAAAAATGAAAAAGGGGATATCACCACCGATCCCACAGAAATACAATCTACCATCAGAGAATACTACAAACACCTCTATGCAAATAAATTAGAAAATCTAGAAGAAATGGATAAATTCCTCGACAAATACACCCTCCCAAGATTTCACTTTTTATCCTTGAGCGTGACCCTTAAGTGTGTCTTCCTTGGCTATCTCTTAGGGCGTGGAATGTCCATCCATGAATTAGTAATGTTGCCTTTGAGGTGGCAAAGCAATCTTAAGTTCTTAAATGTAAATTTATTCTTACAGGGGCAGTTTTATGTTAATCTTTCCAGGCTTTTAAGAACTTAATTGTTCAATCTAGTATGTTATACCAGTTTCTGCTTTTCAGGTAGTTATATAATGTAGGTAATATGAAAAATCTAACCTCAGTCTTGAATATCACACAGGTCAGTGGTTGTGATATGAATCTTTCTCCTCATGGCTTTGAATGAAAACTTCATTCTGTGTTAGATCCTAGTATCCATGGGCAATGACTTTCCATATTGACACAAATATTTCAGCTAAATGTCTAAACAACACTGTCTTTCACCAATTATTTAGGCAGGGAGCCCAGCCCCAATGGACACAGAAATGGCCTCTTTCTTGGGAATATATCCAAATTTACTTCTCAATTAACTATTTCAATGAACTGCCAAGTTTAATCTCAAATTGATAGTATTGGAGTCCAAACTTCAGAGCTGTTTTCTTTCTTGATACCCAGTTTGATTTTTTAAAGAATAATTTTCTTTCATAATCTCTGGTTTTCATAAGAGTTGCTTTTGCAGTTGTTCACTTCACAACAGAGACCTAGAAATGAGTGCTTGATTTCTATTAAATCATGTGTTGCTTAACAAATAAAACCTATGAGAAAGGTGTTATTACTAGATCTCTACTGCAGTTGAAAAAGAACACATTTTTGGTTATATTTTTCTGGAAGCAGTGCTGACATTCTTTTTCTCCCAAGTGTATGGCAGGTATTTCATAGAGTCTTCATTGACTTATATTATTTATGTGCAAAAAATCATTGGCTTTTTCACATATATTATAAAGACTTCTTTGAGATTATTTAATTTTAGTGAAGATTTTCTTTTATAAAATCTCTTCACTGTAGATACATCATTTTATTCTCTGCAATCATATATTCCCACATTTTGCTTTATGGGATTTGGTTTTCATGGTACTTTAAAAGCCTTCCTAGGACTTCCAGTTACAATGCAATACCCCAGTGTTTCCTCGTAACAGCTAAAACACCACAGACATAACAATAAGAAACAAAGACAGACTCTGAAAGGTACAAAGAGGAAGACAGCTTGTCTAGGGTCTTTAGGAATTGAAGAGTGATACTATGGTAAATTTACTGGATTTTCTTATTGCCTTCAATGTATCCCAGGTGATGGACTATAGAAGCTTCCAATACAGAATCTCCATTAGGCACAGAATTCAAGGAAATCCTGTTCTCTCCCAGCCAAAGGAACAGGAGAGGATGACCTAACCACACACAACAGCTCAAAACCCTTCTACGGGAATAACCAAGCTATTCCAGACAACCAAGCTATTCCAGATAAACAACACAGAAACAACTACCACAGGAGTTTCTATGGAGCCATGTAGAGAGACAAGCTTCTTCCAAACCAGTGATGCTCTGATTCCCTCTAAAGGCAGAGTAGGCATCTAATCTTTTGTTACCCACCTGGCATGAACAGAGGACAGCATTCCAATTGCCTAACCAGTGTCAGCAGAGTCCAGTAGCAAGCTGAGCATCCAGGTCAACCCAATGACAACAGTTTTTAAAGAGCCAGATCTAAGTAGGGTTCATTGCACTTTGCTTCTTACCTGCCCTCCCCACTGTCCTACGTTATCCTGTCACCAGGCTCCAGTGGGGAGTTAAGTATCTACCACCACCCAACGTCCTAGGCACTGAACAATTGAAGTTAACCTCAACTAGTCATCAATCTGCTATTTCACCACGCCACAGGCCAGCAGTACCCCAATTTAGCAACAGTACCATCTACAACTGCTCCAAAGAACATGAACTTCTTTGTTGTACATTAAAACAAAACAAAACAGATATGGGATCTGGATGCTGAAACATATAAAACACTGGTGAAAGAAATAAAAGCAGAAATAAAGGGAGATACACTATGTTCATGGATGGGAAGAGTGAATATGTTGTGTTAGTTTTCCCAAGCTTGGTCTATATATTTGGTGCAATTCCTATCAAAATCTCAGCAAGAATTTTTGCAGACAAAGCAAACTTACATCCTTGGATAGCTAAGACAATTTTGAAAAAGAAGTATAGAGTGGGAGGAATCCATCAGCATTTCAAGGACTTACACAGCTAAAGTAATCATGACAGTGTGGTATTGGCATAGGGATAGATTCATATAAAAATGGAGCCAAAGAGAAGGCCCAGAAATAGAGCCACACTGGTATGGCTATTACCAATTGATACATCACAAAGCTGGCAAATACAAATCAGTGGAGGAAAAATAGCCTTTCAACAAATGGTGCTAGGGCAAGTGAACATAAATAGGTTAAAGAAAAAAAGCCTTAACATAAACCTCATACTACAGAAATTAACTCAAAATGCTTATCGACTTGAATGTAATATAAAATTGTAACAGTTTTTATGAAACAGTTTAGAAAAAAAATCATAAAGAAAATTCAAGCCTTTTAGGTGTAGCAAAGAGTTATTACATTTAATACCAAAGGTAAAAGACATAAAAGGAAAACTGATAAACTGGATCAAATCTAAATTAAAAACTTCTGTTTTGTGAAAGAACTTATGAAAAGACTAAAAAGCCAATCTGCTACAGAAAAGAGTACTTTTCCTGCTGATAACTTCGGACAAAGGGAGGACCAGCTGCAGAGAGGAGTACCCTCTCCGATGAGAGCAGCAGCTGCAGCAGAGAGTTTCAGAGCCTGCAGAGACATCCAGATAACTGGTCTACAGGGAGGAGCCACTCTCTCCACGGCCTCCTCTCTGCTGAGAACTGAATACTCCATGGGAGGACCTGCCTATAGAGAGGAGCTACCCACTCCTCTGAGCTCTTTTAACACTAAAGATAACTCTTCTTCTTCTTCACCCTTTGCTTGTCTGTGTACCTCATTCTTCCTGCATGCAGGACAAGAACGTAGGCAAAGGCACCATGGCCACAGAGGTTTCCTGCCAGAAAAATCAACATCTCAGTGATCCTGTCACAATAGCACTGAAATTTCTGTGTCGATATTTATCATGTTGTTTCATTGATGTGCGGGGCTTCCTATTTCTTGCCAAGATGAGAGATTTTTATTTTCAAGTTAAACATTCGGGAGACTACTAGGAGACTCTGGATCTTATTATGACATTCTATTTTTCATTTGTAGCTGGCTTTGTCTGAAACCAACCTAACAGAGGAAAGGGTATGCTTGTTAAGTAGGGGCACAATTCCAATTTCCCTTTTTCTCTTTGAAACAAAAGGCAGGGCTCCTCATTACTGACAAATAAATATCCAGATTCTAGCTTCACCCTAGGCCTTACTTGTACCTCCCTGTCTAGGAGGGGAAGGGTGTCTTGTTACTACATGGCAGGGTTGAAAACTCTAGCTCTTTACTCTACTTTCTCTAATTCCACTCCAGCAGGGGACTGGGATGATTCATTACTGCCTGGTACAATGGATGTTCCAACTTGGACTTTGTTGTCCTGGCTAGGTTTTTTATTTTCCTTTGTTTTGTGCTGTGTAGTTTGGCTAAAGTAGGATGGTTATTATAAAAATTATCTTTGTCTTAGTAAAATGTTCCTTTCCTAGCCTTTGGCTATAAAAATTGGGCTTTTAAGGGAAATTTTTGTCTTGGCTTACTGCAACCTCTGCCTCCTGAGTTCAAGCCACTATCTGGCTTCAGTCTCCGACTAGCTTGAATTAAACGTGCCCACTATTATGCTTGGCTAATTTTTGCATTTTCAGAAGAGATGGGGTTTCACCATGTTGACCTGGCTGGTCTCAAACTCCTGATCTCAGGCGATCTACCCGCCTCAGCCTCCCAAAGTGCTGGGATTACAGTCGTGAGCCACCATGTTTGTCCCAGTTTTTTTTTCTTTTTAACATTCTTCATGTTCAGCATTTAAACATGTATATCACAGTACCCTCTGAAAATTCAGTTTGAGAACTAAAATGTGGTATGTATCTTAATACCCTGTGGACATAGGTGAAATGACCATTGTCTTGTGTCATGGTATGCCAGGATAAGGAATCAATATTCCCTGTGTTCATAATTGATTCTGAACTTTTTCTACTTAGGCATGACTTTAAAATATATGTGTATGGTAGGATGGCAGCAGTAGGTTTCCAGCCTGAGGAATCTGGCTGTCCAAATTCATACCCAATTCCAACCCCATTCCAACCCCAGGTTTCCCAGAAAACTGAGTGATAAATCTTGTCAGGCCTTAGCTTGTGATGCCAAAGTTGTATAGTACACCAAATCCACCATGAATGCTGCTTCTGAAAAGCTCTGCAGCTGGGATCCTCAGTGTAATCCATTTCAGCACAACAGCTGGGAATCTTTGCTGCAAATAAAGGAAAGAGTAGTAAGCACACACCTAGTTATTTCAGGCAAAGACCTGCGAGTCAAAGCAGAAGATGAAAAAGAAATTTTAGAAGAAGCAGGGAAAAATCAGAACTAGACCTAAAAAGAAAGCATGATAGTTGAAGTAATAACCAGTGACACTAGTTTTAGTAAGTCAAAATTATTGCCTCTCTAGTGAACACTACTGTTACCTGCCCTTTAAAGAAAAGTTCTGGTGAAGAACAAAGGGTAAAGTGTAATGCCACAGCACCAGGAATGTTTGTTTTTGACAACAAAGACAGATTTTATGGTTTTAAGTCCACAGTCATCATTGACTAATACACATACATACATATATCAGGTACTGTGTTACATCAGTACTGAGTGTCCAAGACAGACGAGAAAATGAATCTGATAGATAAGACGCACCTCCTGGAAGAAGTGATGTCTGTGCTATAGGAGTCTTAAGTAGGCAAAGTGGGAGAGAGTTTTTATCTCCAGGAAAGAAATGGGGACAAAGTTACCAGATGACAAAAGGCATGCCTAAAAATGGAGTTGCCTGAAAGTTGCTTCAAATGGATGGTGATGAAACAGAAACACATGAAGCTGCAAGGCAGACAAATATCAGGTCTTGAAGGGATTTGTTCAGTTATGCTGAGTATATAGGCTCAGCATCTGGAAAGTATTAAATGTCAACAAAAGAATTTAAATCAGACTTTGGATGGAGCATGAAACCAATGTGATGAAAATGTGTATTTAGAGGCCGTGTGTCTTGGCTCAAGCCTTTAATCCCAGCAAGTTTTGGAGGCTGAGGTGGATGGATCACCTGAGGCGAGGAGTTCAAGACCAGCCTGGCTAACATGGTGAAACCCCATCTCTACTAAAAATACAAAAATTTGCATGGTGTGGGTGCACATCTAATCCTACCTACTCAGGAGCTTAAGGCACAGAATTGCTTGAACTCAGAGGTTGAGGATACAGTGAGCTGAGATTATGCCAGTGCACTCCAACCTGGGCAACATAGCAAGACTCCGTCTCAAAAGAAAAGAAGGAAAATGTGCATTAGAAAACATGAAAGATGGACACTTACAGGAAGTAATTAAAGGCACAAGCCTGTTGGAAGGCTTTGATGGAAGATCGAGAGGTCTATTGATAATGCCAGCTATAAAATTCTACCATATGCCTACAGTGATACAATCCATGAGCAAAATATGTGAAGTTTATTACGCAAGTGATGACACAAATTATTGTGATCATGGTTACTGAGCTCACTAAGTATGAATTGTAATGAAGAAAATTGTTGCCAACTAAAATCCAAGTTTAAAATAACAGAAAAAGTGAGAAAATACTGAAGTATATAGTGTGTGTTAACTTTTGTCTAGATTTTCTGTGTGTGTGTGTGTGTGTGCACATCTATTCTTTTTGTGCCATCCTAATTTAGGCCCTCATTTGATTTATATCAGACTACTTGAGAAGTCAATTATTACTCTTTTCTAACTCCAATTCCTTCTTTTTCCCTTGCCTGCTGCCGTGGTTTTGATATATAAACATATGTATGTGAATTAGCCAATGTTGACTGTGGACTTAGAAACCACAAAATCATGAGTGTGCACCCTCATGGCCGGATTGATAGCATTATCTGGCGAACAGGTTAGTTACTGTGTGAGTGGGCTTTGGAACAAAGGATGAGTTTGGCCCTGATTTTCTGTTTATCACATGTCCTTTACCGTAGGATGCCCTCCTGCCATGTTGCAACATAGAAAGAAGATCTCACCAGATGCAGCCCCTTGGACTTTCCAGCCTTCAGAATAATGAGCAAAATAAGTCATCTTACAAATTACCCAGTCAGTGGTATTGTGTTGTTGCAGCAGCAAATGGACTAAAACACTCTATTATTTCTTCCTCTTTAGATAGTGAAATAAACAAGCTTACAAAGGGCCATGTCAAATTTCCCATCAAATGATAAAAAAGCCCGCATATTTTTTTTAATGCGGTACAGTAGCCTGCCACTAAAACAAAGCCCCATTTTACTCCTAACCATATTTTTAGAAATAAAGGAAAAGCAACCATAAAGGTCAACGTGTAATTTTATTGTTCAGTAAGAGAATTGCAGGAATTTTTAATGTTCTTGTCAAGATAAATTTCAGTCTCTGTTGTCATGCATAATCTGGTACTCTTTTGGTGGAAGATCAGTTGTAACTAGGGTGATATTTTTTCCAGTAAAGATGGTTGAAGAGCTGGCCTGTAACGAAAGGCAACTGATGTTTCAGCTATTCGCAGTCATTTACAACCACAGGTTGCCTGCTGGTAGCAGGTTAGAATGAGAAGGCTCATTGGCTAATACCTCAGGATATCTGGTTGGAAAAAGTAGATGGTTTCACTATCAGCCCCAAAGGAGGGAGATATGATGTAGTATTGAGAAGCTGTGGTTGTAACAAAATTCACAATGTGGCCATTTGCTTACATGTCGGTGCTATGAGAGTGCATATGAATATTCATCAATTGATTTAAAATAGCATGTTGATTTGTTGTAATTTGTTCTGATTGTCCAACTGAGGTTGAAAGGGAAGAGGAGGGAAACCACTTCTAATTGGGTCAGGTGAACCAGCAATTCCCTGGCTGACAGAAGTGTTCCTTGTTAGAGTCATATTTAAATTTGTAGATGTTGAAAATGAACTTCCTTCACTAGCTTCAGCAGCTAAGACAGAATTATGTTTATCTGTGTTAGCCCCTGCTCTAAAGTGTTTCTTGAAATATTCAGAGAAGTAGATACAAGAGAAGCGTTTTTAATCCTAATTCTTCTTTTCGTACTTATTAAAAGTTGGGAACAGCCACGTTTGAAATTTGGATGATAATACAACTTTAACTAAAACCAAGGAGAAGGTAATTCAGTGCCATTTTAAACCAAGAGACAAGTGACAATAACAAACATAACACATACAATCTCAGATTTCTATTTTATCACACAAAGTTAATATCATCAAATAATGAATGAACATTGTTTACTATTTTAAGAACATGCTTGTTGAGAAAAAAAAACACTCAAGTTTTGAAGCCCTCAAGTGAAAACATGTTGTACATTTAATAGTAACATTTCACTAAGTGGCTTTGGTATCTTTATTTGGAGTTCACTGGTAAGACTGAATGTTGTTAGCAACATTTCTTAAAACCTGAAAGTTTAATGCTCAAACTGCACTCAATAATTTCAAAAAAATTAAGTAATTTTTACCTTAATATTTGATATAATTTTTAAAATCTGATCTTACTGCATATATTAACATAGTTACTGATATATAAAATGAAATTACATATATACTCAAAGTGCTAACTGAAATATTTTGAATACCTTGCTTAAAACAGAAATGTCTTTTTCTTCTGCCAGAAAGTTGGCTAGAGAAGCAGATCTGTGAAAATTCTGTTGAATTTTACTAAATCCATAAAGGCTGAGCTGTCAAATTAAGCTTTTCATACTGTCAGTTTGAAATATTCTGTAAGGAGCCTTTATTTCCAAGTTTTCTTTCTTGAAGAGTTCTTCATTAATCACTATGCAAGTTTCATTCTTATCCCATGAATTAGACTTGAATTGGTTACTTTCAACTATTTTCCAAAGTTTACTGGGAAAGGTCAGAGAAGGAAAATCATTATCTTTATCTGGCTCAGAGACATAGAGTGTAATGTGGCCTTTTTATCAAGGATCCCTGTGGCAAAACCTGAAAATCGTTTATTCAGTCATTGACCTTAAGTCTGAATCCCCAGGGATTATGTGTTCACACAATGGATACCCAGAGGAGGCTTCTGAACCAGTTGATTCATCTTTAGGAGAAACATCTTGAGTTTCTGCAGAAACATGTGCCATCTCAAATAAGTAATTCTTTAGCTACTTTTCCAGCCTGCATGCGTTTCAAGACTGCAGCTTCAAATGCTGCTTCAGTAGTCTACTCAGGTAAAGTAATCTAGGTCACCACAGTGGTTTCCAACCTGAGTAGCAATGGCATCACAAGAGGACTTTGGTCACCTAGCAACAAACGTAAAAATTTGGCCAAGAGTGTTTACTTCCCAGTCTCAGAAATATATCTGGTAAAAATGAAATATAGAATGATTACTTACACAGTTTATTCTGCAAAAGTTTCATGCCTGCAGAATCTTTTAAATTAATAAGGAGGGCCGGGCATGGTGGCTCACGCCTGCAATCCCAGCACTTTGGGAGGCCGGGACAGGCGGATCACGAGGTCATGAGTTCAAGACCAGCCTGACCAACATGGTGACACCCTGTCTCTACTAAAAATACAAAAATTAGCCAGGTGTGGTCCATGTGCCTGTAGTCCCAGGTACTCAGGAGGCTGAGGCAGAAGAGTCACTTGAACCCAGGAGGCGGAGGTTGCAGTGAGCTGAGATCACGCCACTGCACTCCAGCCTGGGCAACAGAGCAAGACTCCATCTTAAGAAAATAATAAATAAATAAATAAATAAGGAAATAAGTAATATCCTCAATCCCTGAAATAAACATAATTTTCTCCTTGACACACACAGTCTGACTAGATTGGTGGGAGGAGCATAGGGCCTGGTAATTGGACGGTGCAAAAAAATAAAAATAAATGAGTTTAAAAACTCTCTCAGCTTGGTATGTTGGATTGAAAACCGATGCAGTGTAAAACATATATGGTAAAAAGACACGGCCATATAGATAAAAGGTAGGTTAATCGCTGTCAGGGGCTGAGGAATAGAAAGAACTGTTAAGTAGATATGGGGTTTCCTGTTTGATGATAGAAATGTTTTAATAATATAATATAATGTTGAATAATATAATTTTATATTATGTGAAACATACCTTTAAAATTATAATAAAATCAAATATGAATAAAACTGATTAGATTTCAGAATAAAAAGTTTTTCATGTATGTATCTATTCAAAACATTTTTTATTTATATCATAGAATAAATAATATTTTCATTTGGTATGTCTGTAAATATCTGACAAGTTAATTATGTAAGATTTTAAAAGCAAGTGACCTACTTATAAGGAGATCCCAGAGAGTGGGAGATTTAAAAACGTAATAATAACAAGAAAGTGTTTTAAGTAAAATAAATTTGTATGTGTGTCTAAGCAGAAAATTTTATTATTTGGTTCCAAGGACCAAATATCTATTAAAAAAATATTTCTTAAGGAATAATCTTTGTGTCCTGCAATGTAAAGTTATCATTATAAAACAGGAGTCAAATTTGTGAATTAATCTTAGAATTGAATAAAATATTTCTTCTCTTTGAAAAATAATCATGCCCCATTTACAGTAAGAATTTTTGTATGTTCATGGTTGAGAGGTGGCATATTAAAATTCTAATGCCTTGGCTTTGGTAAGTTTTGAATACGTGTGGAATAAAGAAATAATGATTTTGATATTTCTTATACTGTAGGAGGCAGTTCTCTCATACTGGAAAGAGGTGTCATTGTTAGAAGCTTGTCTTGGTTTAACACAGTTTAAGTTTTGGGGGTGTATTTTGTTTACTTAGTTCAAAATTTTCCATATTAGCAGTAAGTAACAAAAATGTCCAGATCAGAAAACTCTTTGTGAAAATAAAACAGGTGTTCGTACCAGATGTGGTTCATCAATTTTGACAGTATTTTCATTTTAAAAATGCAAAATTAAAATTTGTTTAGTTGTTTGCTTTCTGGGGAATTTTCTTGTTGCTCTGTCTGAAGGGAGTACAGACTTCTGTGATGAGAGGGGATGAATGGCTACTGACAGCAGCAAAAAATGGGCCATGAGTGTGAAGAAAAGAGGGAGTTAATGGGAGAATCAGAAAAATATCACCTTAAATGTAGGACAATCTAAGTCAAATTGTGGCTGAGCGTTTTGGGGAGCTAAGATGTGTGACTGTGTAGGGAGGAAGAATGCCTTGGTGTTTTCAGGGGAAGATGGCTCAGCTAGTGCAGTCACCTGACTCCAAACTGCAAGCCTACTTTAGTCATAAAAAGGCAAGAAAATAAGCAATTTTACCTGAAAAGCAAAGGATGTAGTATTGAAAACGAGACCAGAAATGGTGCTGTTGAACAGGTAAACAAAAGCATTTACTTTTTGAACAAGTTTCAAAACTGTGAGGGTGGCAAATAGGAAAGTTAAGTAGGAGCAGCCCTCCACCATCTCAAATCAGCTACCTTGACCTCTGCCTGTCTCAGCTGGAGATCTTAACATAAATCTCTGGATATCAGGGGTGGCTTTTCCCGAGTCTTGAGCCTAGAAACTCCCTCTCTTGGTTCTGATTTTCAGAGAAGAGAAGCAGCTGCTTAGCATTTGGGTGGGACAGTGGTTGTTACTAATATATCACAAATTTCAGCATGTTTTTAAACATCAGAAGGAGAAAGTGCTTCGTATTTAAGTGAAATCTCAAAGGGGCAGAAATCTACCATATCTTTGTTATTCAGATGCAGTGAGGCACTGGCTATGTGAGTACAAGAAACAAGTTCACTTAATTACAAACACATGCCTAAATTCCATTGTTCAGTGACTTTACTTTCACTTTCTACCTTGAATTTTAGACTCTGGAAGACCCACTTCTAAACTCTGTGGCCCTTTTTATATGTGCATATTTTCTTAAGTGTTTTCCAGAAATAAATTGTAGAGGTCCTTCTGTGAGTCCAAAGGAGAAGGAAGTGGTTGGGGCAGCCAGAAAGGTGCAATCTGCATTAATATCATATTCGATGTATGGATTGCTGGGGAGAGAGTGGGATATATTTCTTATAATGTTGGATGTATTTTTCCCCTATCCCGAGGCCCAGAAACTCTGATGTCTCTGCAGTTGTCTTTCCATGCTTTCCTTTATACCCCTCGCCTACTTCTGTAACTTCTCTCTCTACTCTCCTTCCTCCTTCCCACTCTTTTTCTTTCCGTTTGTGCTCTCTCCCTCCATTCCTTCTTTTTCCCTTTTCTTTCTTTTTGTGGGTTCTGGTAGCTGCAACTTACTTTCTTTCTGCTTTTCTTACTCACTTACTCTATTTGTTAAATACCTTATTAGGTATTTAACAACTGTCTTTAAAAGTAACATCCTTTCTTTCTTAAAATTTTATCCCTAATGGACATTATTTTGGGAAAAAACATTTTTATGGTGCCTCTAGATAAGTAATTATATCATCTGCACATGATTTCCATAATTTCTTACATGTCTGTTCCTCGTAGATGGAAATGGTACTTCATTGTACTCTTCTGTCTTTATTTACAAGGGTGTTTTTTCTATCTCATCCCTTTAAATAACACATTGTCTCTCTTTTTGTGACATTGAATTAATTAGGTCAGATGTGATTTTTCTCATCTATTCATTTGAAGAATGTTTCATATTGCTTCTAGGGCCTATTTGCAAGCAACAAATTATTTTGTTGTTGTTGTTGTTTGTGTTTTTTTTAAATTTTTGGACTATTTGTCTCATCACTCCAAGAAGCAAGAATTAGTTCTCATTATTAAGATTCCTTCAAGATTTCATTCACTTGTTTCAGCAGCCTTGAATTATCATCACCTGGACCTGTTGCTACATCAGAAATCTCTAATTTCTAATGTTCTACTTTGGACACTCTGTTACCTGTGAGTTTGAATTTTTATATTAAAAAAAAACCTTTTAGTACTTGAGTACCCTAAAGTTTCATATTTTGAATTGGTGTCAGATTTATTATTATTGATCTCTCTATTGCTGGATAAAACTAGGCAATAGGTAAACTCTATTCTTTTGGTAATTTGTATTTTCTGAATGTTTCACAGTAAATGTTTACTACTCTTGTGATACTGCAAATTGGCAATCAGATATATTTTAAAGTTGAAAGGTTACCCTGTTCATCACCAGTTATGTACATCACACAGCTCAAAAGTAAGGTGTTTAAGTTCATTTTAAATGTTTTTCCCCAAAATTCTGCTTCCACCACTTTTCCAAGCTCTACCAGATGGATACTCAAGAATTGACCAAGGCAATCTCTTCTCTCATATTTCACTGTCAAATACTCTTAATCAGTGAGTCCTGTCAATTCTGTGTTTCTAAGAAATGATGATGGTGGTCATGATTATAATGTTATCTATAGGAACACCTTTCCAAACTTCACTATGTACCACAAAATCTTCTGCCTGCTGCTGATGTATTATTTTCTCTACACTGCTATCTCCCCAGGAAGATTCTAATGATGTTATTATTATACAGATGTGGAAACTGTAGCTTATGAGGTTTTAATTTTGCAATTCAAGGAAATGACAGGATTCTGGCCATGTGGTAGCTCATGCTTGTAATCCTAACACTGGAAGGCTGAGGCAGGTGGATCACTTTAGCTCATGAGTTTGAGACCAGGAAGATGGGCAAACCCCATCTCCTCAAAAAACACAAAAATTAGCTGTACATGGTGGCATGCACCTGTGGTCCCAACTACTTGGGAGGCTAAGGCAGGAGGATCACTTGAGTCCTGGAGGTTGAGGCTCAGTGAGTCTAGGTGACACCACTGCACTCCAACCTAGGTGACAAGGGCAGACCATGTCTTAAAAAATAAAAAAAAAAAATGCCCACCACAACCAAAAACAAAGAAAGCAAGCGTAATAAGCTAGTTGATATGCCTGTTAGCAATGTGGACATTTATTCTATAGTTAAAAGAAAAAATAGAAAGAAGTGACAGTATTGTAACTCAGAAAGTCTGGTTCCAGAGTTTGTACTCCTAACCAGAACAACTTGAGCATCAATTGATATTTTCTATTTTTCGCTCTACTTTGTCTGATATTAATATAGCCATTCCAGCTGTCTTATCACTAGGCTTAGTAGTGCACAGCTTTATTCTATCTCTTCCCTAGTAATTGTGTCTTTATGTCAAATGTGTGTTTCTAGCAGACAACATATAACTGGATTTTACTATTTTTATTTCTCTTATAGGCTTTACCCTTTAGTTGTGGTATATAAGCCATTTACAGTTAATGTGCTCCTTGCTGTAGCTTTCTGTTTTCTCCATGTGTTATTTGTTCCATTTTCTCTTATCTGTCTTCTTTTCTATTATTGAAGTATTTTTTTAAATTTCCTGTTATGGCCTTTGTTGGTTTCTTAGCTGTTACTGTTACTTTAGCTCTTGCTTTGAGGTTTGTAGTGTACGTCTCAAATTTACCACAAGCTACCTTGAAGAGATATTACACTTCTCTATGGACAATATTAAAAAGCTAAAATAACATGTACCATTCTCCCCTCTCAGCCTCTGTGCTACACACATTTTTAAAATTATATTACCACAATATTTTATTATCTCAACAGTTAATTGCCTTTTTCAAAGATTTGATTAAAGAAAAAGTCTAAAATTTACATACAAAATAGCCATTTTCAGTTTTTGTCATTTTATAAGATCTATTATATCTTTGTGGCACCTATCACAGCCATTTGATAAATTAATTTGTAGATACAGTAAGAAGGTCGTATATTTATTAAAGTTTTTAATAATGATTTTAAACTTCCTTATTAGGTGGCAAAAAATAATAAAAATAAATGCCCAGAACGAGTATGTTATAAAACTAAATTCTAACTGCATGTAACACCTATAGCATAGTTCATTTGAACTGAAATTCACATAAAATAATCATACTGAAGTCCAAAAAATTTAAAGATGTAGTGTAAATTAAATTTATACAAAATTGAAGCACTAGGTTTCCTAGATACCTGCTGCCTACAGTTAGAATCTAATTCTTCTGATTATTCTTGTAACAAAATCTTTTGAAATTCTAAATTCTGAAGCAGAACATATCAGTGAAACTTCCCACCACTGTCTCTTGTATTAGCATCAAGGAAGAGAGAAAAAATAAGGTAAAAAAAAAATTCTGCTGTGTTTATTTTTTACCTTCCAAATCTTGCTGAGTATTACTGTTCGACAAATGAAAAAAAATTATCATCAGTTGTACCCGTTTATTGCCAATATACCTGGAAAGCAAATTCACTTTGTGTACAAAGTTCAGGTACTTAAAACATAGTAACCAATAAAAATACTCCTTATAATTAGGCTCTTGATTTTTGAGATGCTTTGTTTATCTACTATAGTACTCTTAAGACAACCTGTTAGAATTATTTTAAGTATTCTTTCTATTGATATTTTTCTTAAGTTTGGCTGTACTATCATAGTAGAGCTTTCTAGAAAGAAAGCAAGTAAAGTTGCTTAACAATTTTGATATATACATTTTTTCAGTTAAGTTCAATGCTATCATAGAAAATTATATTTTATTTTTAAATTGTGGGTTGAAAGTCTAATCTGTGACTCTTAAACATGAAGATATTGCTTAATATTATTAGTCTTAAACTTGAGCATCACGTAACATCAGAGTTGAAGACTTAACTCTAACATCTTTATATAATAGTTATATTTACTTGAAGTCTATGTCAGTCATATATCCTATTTGTCTTAGTCATAATTGTTTTACAGATGATAATAGTTTGTGCTTTAGTTTTAAAACAGGAAAAAGGGTATTCTATCACAAAAGAGGGGTATTAAGGAAGGAGTTATAACTTACAAGAGATTGTGAAACAGTCATCCTATTTCTAGCATCTGTTAGGTTTGCTTTCTCATCTATGACTGTGCATGACATTTCAGGGGTAACATCAAATCTTTTTTAAAAAATGAATATATTATTTACCTGTCACCACAATTCTTTCCTGATTACTCTGTCACTTCTTAGATATTATGCAACTATTTTTTAAAGTAAGCATAGTAAATGATTGAATGAAACAATGGTCTCAGTATTATGTACTGAAGAGGGGTGTCAATGAGATGGCGTACTAGGAAGTGTCAGGCCTTCATGCCTTCACAGAGTCAGTGAATTAATAACAGTATTTGGACCACAATACCTTTGTGAGAGCTCCAGAGACCAGCTGAGAAGCTGCAGCACCCAGGTCCATGTTAAATGTGAAAGAATCCAGCAAAAGGAGTGTGAACATTCACGTCATTTTACTTGTCAGTGGATCTGTTTCCATCTCCCTATGTTGCATAGTGTGGCAGAAACAGGAGGAACACCTCCCTGCCAAGACTCCTCACTCAGTTTAACTCCCTAGGATTCTTCCAATTATGCATGCTAATAGTCTATTTCATTTTTATTGCTGAGTAGCACCCCATGGTATAAATGTACCACAGCTTATTTGAACATTCACAATTGAAGAACACAAGGGATGTTTTTAGTTGAGTTGCCTTATACCTTCATGTACAATTTTTTTGCATAAGTTTTATTTTCTCTAGGATAACTGCACTGTGTTGCAGGCTTGTCTGACAGCTGCATGCCAAACAGTTTTGGACTGACTCTACCATTTTACGTGCCACCAAGCAATGCATGAGTGGCTTGTTATTTCTACATCTTCACCAGCATTTGGTGTTGTCATTACTTGTTAAAACTGTAGATGTTTTAATAGATGCAGTGATGTAGCTAATAATGTTCAGTGACTTTTTGTGCATTTATTTCCCATGTTTATATGCTTCTTAATGAAATGTCTTTGTACACTTTGTTCATTAGCTAATTAATTTTTACATAGGTATAGTAATTGGGTACACATTTCACAAATGCTTTCTTCCATCTGTAGATTGGCTTTTTAGTCCCTTCGTAAGTTATTTCACAGAACAGAAGTTTTAAGTTTTGATTTGATCTAATTTATCAGATTTTTTTCATGGCTTGTATTTTTGGTATCAAATCCAATAACTCTTTGCCACACCTAAGAGGGTTGAATTTTCTTTATTATTTTTTAAAATTTCCTAAAAAGTGTTAGAATTTCAGATTGCATTGAAGTTAATGAGCGATTTTGCATTAATTTCTGTAGGGTGAGGTTTATGTTAAGGCTATTTTTCCTTAAGGCTATGGATGTCCACCTGCCGTAGCACCATTTGTTAAAAGGCTATTTTTCCTCCACTGATTTACATTTGCCAGCTTGGTGACATATTGCATCATATCCAAACCAGTGTGACTCTATTTCTGGGCTTTCTCTTCTACCTTTTTTTATGAATCTATCCCTAGGCAAATACCACACTGTCATGATTACTTTGGCAGTATAATAAGTCTTTAAAACATTATTGATAGATTCTTCCCATTATATACTTCTTTTTCAAAATTGTCTTAGCTATCCAAGGATGTAAGTTTGCTTTATCTAAAAAAATTCTTTTTGAGATTTTGATAGGAATTGCATCAAATATATAGGTCAAGCTGGGGGAGATTAATGCAACATATTGAGTCTTCCAATCCATTAACACAATGTATCCTTCTTTATTACTACTTTGATTTCTTTACCAGTGTTTTATATGTTTCAGCATATAGAGCCCATACCTGTTTTGTTTTAACGTGTATCAGAGCATATCATATTTTTTGGAGAAGTTGTGGATGATACTGTTGCTAATTTGGGGTCCTCCTGACCTGTAGCATGGGGAAATAGCAGATTGCTGACTAATTTAGATTCATTTCAACTGTTCAGAGGATAGGGGGCTGGGTGGTGGTAGATGCTTAACTCCCCAGTGGAGCCCACTGACAGAATAGGGTAGGGTAGTGGAGACAGCAGTCAAGAAGCACAGTGCAATCATCTCTACTTAGATCTGGCTGTTTAACCACTATTGTTGTTGGGTGGACCTGGGTGCTCAGCTTGCTATTGGACTTTGCTGACACTGGTTAGGGAATTGGAATTGGAATGCTGTCCTCTCTTTTAGCTGTGTGAGAAATAGAAGATTAGCTGCCTACTCTGACTTTAGAGGTAATCAAAGCATTACTGACCTGGGAGAAGCTTGTCTCTGTACATGGCTGCAGAGAAACTGAAGTAGTAGTTTTTTTCTGTGGTGTTCATCTGGAGTAGTTTGGTTATTCTTCATAGAACGGTTTTGTGTGGTTGTTTGTAGTTAGGTTATCCTTTCCTGGTCCTTTGGCTGGGAGAGAACAGGATTTTCTTGAAGCTCTTTTTGTTTGTGCCTATTGGAGATTCAGAATTGGAAACTTCTATAGTCCATTATGTGAGATACATGGAAGGCAACAAGAAAACCCAGTGTCTTTACCATAGTATCACTCTTCAAGTCCTGAAGTCCCTAGACAGACCTTTCAGAGTCTTTGTTTCTTGTCATTATGTCTGTGGTGTTTTAGTTGTTCAGAGGAAACACTGGGGTGTTGCATTGTACCTGGAAGTCCCAGGAAGTCAAAGTTTGAGGAAGGCTTTAAAGTACCAAGCAAACCAAATCTCATAAAGCAAAACATGGGGAGGTATGATTGCAGAGAATGAAATGATATGATTTACCTATAATAAAGTGATTTTATAGAATAAACTTTTCACCACAATTAATCTCAAAGAAGTTTTATAATATATGTGAAAAAGCCAGTGATTTATAGCATATAAATAATATAGGTCAATGAAGAACAGATGAAATACCTGCCATACACTTTGGAAAAAAAATAAAGTTGGCAGTGCTTCCAGAAAATATTACCAAAAATATGTTCTTTTTCAACTGCAGAGGGATACAGTAATAATGGCTTCTCATAGGTTTTATTTGTTAAGTAACAAATAATTTAATTGAAATCAAGCACTTACTTCTAGTTCTCTGGGGCAACGTGAGCAGTTGCCAAACCAACTCTTATGAAAGCCAAAAATTAAAAGTGTAATATAATATTCTTTTAAGAAAATAAAAATGGCTGTCAAGAAAGAAAACATCTGTGAGATTTGAACTCCAATATTATTAATTTGGGATAAACTTGATAGTTCATTGAAATAGTCAACTGAGGAGTAACTGTGGATATATTCCCAGGAAAGAGACCATTTCTGAGTCCAGTGGGGTTGGGCTTCCTGCCTAAATAATTTGTTAAAGAAAGTGTTGTTTAGACATTTAGCTAGAATATTTCAGCAAATACAGAAAGCCATTGACCACAGATACTAGGATCTAACACAGAATGAGGTTTTTATTCAAAGCCGTAAGGGGAAAGTTCATATCTCAACCTCCATCCTAAGTGATATTCAAGACTGAGGTCAAATTTTTCATATTACCTACAAGATATAACTACCTCAAAAGCAGCAACTAATTGATTGGTGAAAGTTCCATGCCCTAAGAAATAGCCAAAACAAAACACACTAAGGGGAACACTCAAAGATAAAAAGTTGAATTAAAAGATTCTTCATAATAAGTAGGTTTTGGTGTTCTCTGAGATGAATAAATGGCATCTAAGGGCAAAACAGGTGGATAGTAGGACAAAAATAAGTTTCTTAAGTAGAGAATTTTACCTCATTGAAAAATGAACCATATAGTAAAAAGTCAAACAAATTTTTATTTCTTTGTTCCTTGTATAGTAGATTCAGCACAAATATAGCAAGAATAAGTACTTTTCTAAGTAGATCTGAAAGTAAGTTTGCCAGGTGTGGGGGAAAATACATAAATGTAAATGTCACATTTCATTTTGCAATTTGATAGTTTGCTGACAAACAACATAGAATTTATTTTTGGTACGAGTCTCTTCCTTGCAATATTGAGAATATAATTATACTAAAATGCTATTTATTGTTTATTTAAAATGAAAATGCACCTGGGAATTCCATGTTATATCTGATGACCATATATGAAAGATAAGTTAATAAAAATTGAGCTCAGAGTAGATAACTTTCATATTAAATTACAAGATAAACCAGAAGGAAAAAATGTATAGAAGGGCTAAAAGGCAGAATATGAAAATAAATTCTACACTGAATATTATTCCACATAAGTTGTCATTTAATAAAAATACATTTTTCAACTCACAAAGATTAAGCAAATATTAAAGACTTAGCGAAAGGCAAAGGAAAAGAAGTATAAAAGCTATTTGTTTTTTAGCAAGGACAAAAACAAATATCAAAATTAAAGTGGTACATATAAATTTGTGTGGGTTTTATTTGGGGGGACTAGAAATACATTTTACCTTTTTACGAAAAAAATGTCAACTAACTGGGCCCTTTTAATTACCTACAGAAAGTGTAGAAATATGGTAGTTAATGTCAAAAGCAGGAAACGTGAATATTTTTTCAAAAAAATGAACAATTACAGAAAGTGTAAAAATATGGTAATTAATGTCAAAAGCAGGAAAAAATAAAGTGGTGCAAGAAAAATAAATTAATACAATAAAAAAGAGGTTCAGGGTAGAGAGAGGGATTGAACAACAAAGGCTAAAAGAGGGGCAGCAAAGGCAGAGACGGAAAATCTTGAGTAAATAAAAAGCTACCTAATCAGATATTATGTACATAAGAGAGTAATCAGATGTAAATGCTTCAAACTTATGTGTTAAAATATTAAATACTCTAACACTGGATTGAGAAAATATGCTTTTACCTGGGAATAATTACACTGAAATATTAAAACAAAGGTTTAGAGAAAATTAACAAATGTTATTTAAAAAGGCCACTACAAATGTATTAGACAGAAGAAAATTTTAGAAAAAAATGCAAGCAATAAGGAGGGACAATAATAATATAAAAGGTGACAGACAAAATATGAAATATCAAAATATGAAAAAATTTTTAAGATATATAACAGTCACACATTTAAATGCTTCAGTAGCATTGTCAAAATATAGGCCAGAAGCAAATTTGATGGATATTCATTTATATTGACAAATCACAATTGTAGTGAGAGGTGCTTAATATATCAATCATCTAGACTGATGAGTATACAGACATTTAGTTGTTAATAGGAATACTTTGCAATTAACAATTAACAAACCTTTTACATGTATATAAATGTTGCTACCTTCACTCTTAAAAAGTAAATATGTGTCTTAACTACTGCATACCTTCTGCTTACCAAGAAAGCATTATTTTTAATGATGATTTACTTGGTTCAAAAATGTGATCTTAACAAGTTTTAGATAGATAATTTCATATAGGTCTGATTTTATGGCTAAATGTAACCAATATAAAATTAACAGACTTTCCTTCTCATTCTATGAGGCAAGTAGTACTCCGATAACAAAACTAGAGAAAGATTGTAGAATAAAAGAATGTTACAGACAAATATCTTTCATGAATACAGACAAAAATTCCCAAGGAAATACTAGCAAATCAAATCCAGCAATATATGAGAAGAGGTACATTCCATAACCAAGTAGATTTATCAGGAATGCAAGGTTAGCTTAATATTCAAGAATCAGCTATGCAATGCTTACACAATTGAGGAGCCCAAACCATATGACAATCTCAACAGATGTGGTAAAATATTTTATAAAATCCAACACCTTTCTATGATTAAAGCACTCAACTAGGTGAGAATAGAAAGAAAATACCTCAGCCTGAAAAAAGGCATCTACAAAAACCCCAAATCTAACATGAAACTTAATGCTAAAACCTGAATGCATTTTCCTCACTTTCCAGAATAAGGCTAGGATGTCCACTGCTGCCACTTCTCTTTGACATTTTACTGGGAGTTTGATTTTGATGAGGGGCAATTGGGCAAGAAAATAAAAACAAAAACCATCTGAATTGGAAAGGAAAAAAGTGAATCTATCTCTGTTTGCAGATGACATGATCCTGTATACAGAAAATTCTGATAAATAAGAACTAATAATTAAGTCCAGCAGAGTTGCAGATAACAAGATCGCATACAAAAGTCAATTATTTATCTACACAGTAAAAAAGAGCAATCCAAAAATAAAATGAGATTAATAAAAACATTTCACAAAGACAGCAAGAGAATAAAATACTTAGGAATGAATTTAACAAATGTGCAAAAATTATAATCTAAGAACTCTAAAATATTGTTGAAAGACATTGAAGAAAATTGAAATAAATGGAAAGATATCCAATATTCACGGATTGGAAGAGAACATTAAGTGACAACACTGCAAAATTGACCTACAATTTCAATTAAGTCTCTACCAAATCCCAAGTGGCTTCTTTATAAAAATAGCTATGACAATTCTACTATTCTTATGGACTTTCATAGGACCCAGAATAGCCAAAACAATACACTTTCCATTCAAAATTTACCACAAAGCTGCAGTAAAGATAGTGTGGTACTGACACAATACGCCAATGAAATAGAATTGAGAGTTCAGAAAGAAGCCTTCCCACCTGTGCGCAATTGATTTCCAACAAAGCTACCAAGATAAATGAATGGGGAAACATAGTCAAAACCTCAAGAAATGGAGCTGAGACAACTAGATATTCACGTGAAGTTGGAACCCTGTCTTTTACCACAATTATCTCAAAATGTATCAAAAACCTAAATTCAGGAGCTGAGCACTATAAAATAAAACTCTAGAAAAAAATGTAGAAGTTAATCTTTGCGACCTTAGATTAGGCAAACGTTTCTTCAATATGTAATGAAAAACACAATAATAAACATCAGTTAAATTGAATTTCATTGAAATTAAACTTCTGTGCTTCAGAGAGATCATGAAGTAAAATGGCACTATGGGAGAAAAATATCGTCACATCATATCTAGAGCTAAGCATAGGAAATGATAATTAGCTATCAGAAAAATGAAAATCAAACCACAATGAGATACAATGAATCTCAAACCACAATGAGAGATATTGAATAGAATGGAGTGTAATCAGAAAGAAATAACAGATGTTGGTGAATATACGGAAAAATTGGGAACCTCATCCAATTGCTAGTGGGAACATAAAGTGAGGTTGCTTCTTTAGAAAGCAGTCTGGGAATTTCTCAAAAGATTGGACATACATTCACCATATGTTCCTAAAATTAAGATATAATTATGAACATTTGTATATGAATGTTACTAGTAGCATTATTCACAATATAAATGTTTCCATCAACTCCGGGTATGGAGGTGGGCCTGGGTTGATGTTACCCTTGCAGTGGGTTTGCATCATACATTCACTCACCATATATCTGATATAATTGATGCAAATCCATATATTCTATAATAAAACCACCAAGATAAATAATTTGGACAAATTACTTAAACTTTGTTGCCTCAGTATGCTCGGCTTAAAAATCGGACAGAATAGCAAGCCTGTTGTAGAAATCTCGAGTTTAGGAAACCCCAGCCTTTTAAAGGGAGGTAGCAGCAAACCTGCTTAACTTCTGCCTTAGAAAGAGGCATTATCTTTATCTTCTTTTTTGTTTTGTTTTTGTTTTGTTTTGTTTTGTTTTGTTTTGTTTTGTTTTGTTTTGGAGACGGAGTCTCGCTCTGTCGCCCAGGCTGGAGTGCCGTGGCGCGATCTCGGCTCCCTGAAAGCTCCGCCTCCCGGGTTCACGCCATTCTCCTGCCTCAGCCTCCTGAGTAGCTGGGACTACAGGCACCTGCCACCACGGCCGGCTAATTTTTTGTATTTTTAGTAGAGACGGGGTTTCACCGTGTTAGCCAGGATGATCTCTATCTCCTGACCTTGTGATCCACCCGCCTGGGCCTCCCAAAGTGCTGGGATTACAGGCGGGAGCCACCGCGCCCGGCCTACAGTTATCTTAAATATAAATTGTGTACATGTGTCAATTAAAGAACAAGGAATATCAACCTGGACAAGAAAACACGATACAAAAATATGTACGCTACTTATCTCAATTGATGCAGAAAGAGCATTTGCCAAAATATAGCACAGTTTTATGATAAAAACTTTCAGAAACCTAGAAATAGAAGGAAACTTCCTGAACTTTATCAAGAGCATTTATCAAAAACAAATAGCTATGTCATGCTTAAAGATGAAAGAATGAATGGTTTTCCCCTCAGGGTGGAAACAAGGCAGAGACATCTGCTCTCAGCAATGCTGTTTGACAGAGCACTGAAAGTTCTAGTCAGCACAATTGGGCAAGAAACACGTTAGGCATACTGATTGAAAAAAAAGAAAGAAGGAAAGTGGCGTCTATTGCAGATTACACGATTATCTTTGTAAAGTCTCAGAGAAACTAAAAAAAGTCTTGTAGAATAATAGTATTTAGCAAGTTCACAGGATAAATAATCTATCCTCCAAAATTCATAATATTTCTATGAACTAACAATGAATATGTGGAAACTGAATATACCTTTACAATTGCTCTAAAGAAAATACTTAGGCATAAATCTGACAAGACATGCAGAATCAAGATGGCAAAATTTACAAAATGTGCATGAAAGAATTGAGAGAAGAACTAAATAAATTCAAACATACCTTATTAATGGTTTGGAAGACTCAAGATAGCAAATATGTCAACTCTCTTCAAATTAATGGGTAGACTTCATGACAGTCATATCAAAACCCCAGCTACATATTTTTTATGCATATAGATAAACCTATTTTAAGTTTATATGAAAAGGCGCATGATATTGGTGGAGAGATGGACACATAGGTCAGCAGAACAGAATGAAGAACTCAGAAATTGACACAAGTAAATATGCCCAACTCATTTTTGACAATGGTACAAAAGTAATTGAAGGAGAAAAAATAGTCTTCTTAACAAATGTTACTGGAGAAAATAAACATTTATGGGCTCAAAATCTCCGTGTAAACCTCGCACTTTATACACTAACTAGAAATGGTTTGCAAACTTAAATATAAAAGGTTGTACTATAAACCTTTTAGGAAAAGAGAGTTCTGAAAAAGTTATTGGGATCTAGGGCTAGATAAAAGTCCTTTGTTCTTATTTATATGTATCTTTTAATGTTTTTTTGTTTTCAGTAAAAGATCAATGTGTACCTGTGCTTATTCTAAAAAAGAAAAAAATGTTCAATGTGCTCTTCCAGGTTAATAGACAAATCAAATAGACTCACCTTTCTTTATGAACCCATAGTGTATCAGTGATCCAGTCATTATTGTTTTCCTCAGAGGAAAATTCTCTTTACGCTCATCACATTTTTGGAGCATAGAACCAGAGGGCCTAAGGTGAGATGAACACGCTGCCAGTGGAGGTGAGCAGGAAGGAAATTTCCGAACCCAAGAACTGGCAGAAACTGCTGGAGAGAGAAAGTTACTTGGGCAAGTCTAGAGACCAATTGTGATGTGCCTTTCTCTGTAGAATAATAAAAAATAGAACAGGTGATACTAATCGAATGATGTTGCAACACACCCATATGTCTGTATGTGTATACAGACCTAGGCACATAGACACACATAGATATGTGTAATATGTGTGTATTTGTAACTGAGGTTAAACCGTTAGGCAATAAGAATGCAGTCCTATTTTTCTACCCTCTCTTTTCTAACATCTTTCAAACAGATGATGTTTTGCAAGATTTTCAATTATTTTCAATAATTAAAAAAATTTCAAACAGAACAAATATGCATGCTGAATTATTTATCAATCCCCTATTTTAAATGTGGCTGTAAATAAGTGACCTGTTGTATAGATATTTCAGCATCTTAGATGTTAAAGTAAACACATAGCTGCTCCTCATTTTTAGAAGAGTGGATTTACAATATATGTGTCTGATGCAAGTTGTATATTTAAATTACTTAAAAATACATCTTCTTTGGTAAGAGTTTTTTAAAATAAATGTGTGGCACATTAGAATGTTTTTAAGAAAAACTGCTTTTTAGTTTGTATTGTCTAAACATCAGAATTTTACTTTGAAAGATTTCAAAACTTACAAGAATATTCATATTTGACCTATAAAATAAGTAACTTAGATGGAATAGTTTGAATTTGGAAATTTCTTTCTACCACTAAATTTGAAGTAGCAATGCCACATTTATTTTTACAGATTTTCCTTGAAACATTATATTGGCTACTGGAAAGAGTTAATACCCTTTATGAAAGTATGATTTTAGTGATGCAACTTATCTATGAGGTAGATTAGGAAGCATTACTTCCTGTGCCCATTAACTAAGAAGATTTTATGAAACAATTTTTAACAGGGGCCACAGTCAGTACCGGGAGTGTGGTCAGGCACGCCTCCCTCCTCACTGGGCCCACCAGAAGCTTTCAGGGTTCCAGGAGAAACATGCCCAGGCATGCAGAGGCTGTCACAAAGGAAGAAGGGCCAGCTTGGGGAACCCAGCACAGGGGGCCTGGCCTCATAGGGGAGTGGGATAAGGTTTTCTGAGGAAGCTGTGTCCAAGCTGAGATCCTTCCTGTTCCATGTGCTCCAGCACAAGGCCTGCAGGAGGCGCACTATGAGCATGGCCAACCTAGAAACCAGCTGGGTGGATTCCCTGGGCATTGAGGGGGAGCGTGGCCTGAGGAGCTGAGCGTAGTCTCAGAAGGACGGCATCAGAGGAACTCTAACCGTTTCTATCATGAACGCTTACAGTTTGATATCAGCATGGGAGTTGTGATTGGGTGATCTTGGGAAGGGTCTGTCAGCGGGTCGGGGGAGTCGCTCTAAGTTGGACGCTGTCTGATAGAGGAGGCTTTTCTATTGTTCAGTATCTCATATCTCAAGGAATCTTATCTAGAAGAGGGCAGAGGGCCACCAGGAGAAAGGCGCTGCTGGTAATGAGGTAGATGCCGCTCATGTTCACCAAGTGCGGTGCTAGGGATTTTAGAGGGTGGCAAAGTGACCTTGATATAATTTCTCTGTGGAGGTCTCTGTGAGAGTCACTGTGAGTGTCTTCGTGGGGATCTCTGTGTTGGTTTTGAAGGGTCTCTGTGTGCTTCTCTGTCAGAGGTTTCTGTGCGGAGGTCCCGCTGGGGGTCTTCATAGGAGGGTCTCAGTGTTGGGGTCTCTGGGGGTCACTGTGGGGAATCTATGAAATCTCGATGAATGTGGGGTCTCTGTGGGAATCTTTGAGTGTTGGGGTCTACCGGGGGTCTCTGTGGGGTTCCTCTGCTGCAGGTCCCAGGATCCTGGGTCCCATAGATGTTGGGCCCACACTAGAGCTGTCCAGGTCACCACCCCAGACAGGACTTGGCTCCAGCAGTAGCCTGGACACCCAAAGTGACACCAGGGCGTGTTTGAAACAGATCCCCAGTGTGGGTCCCGCCAGGCCTGGGGACAGACCTGTCGCCTTGTCCTCAGCCTTCACAGCCCCTGCAGGTGCAGAGCTCTCCCTGGGCAGAAGGCCCCTGGGCAGAGCCCTCTAAGGAACCAGCTCCTGCCTGCCCTGCCCTTGCTCCTGCCTTCCCTGGGGATGGCCAGGAAGGACCCAGTACCAGGACGAAGAGAGCACAGGACTGGGCCCTGTGGGGACTGTCCCTGCCAACCATGTGACCAGATTCTCTGAGCCCCAATGTGTCCCTTGCCAGCACCTGGGCCTGGAACCATAGATGTGCTTTGTAACCCAGGCCAGCCCTTCCCTTTTGGGTCCCCCTCCCCTGGCAGTGGCACTGACCACTTTTGCTTGTAACGTTCACCAGGCTGCAAGGACCCTGCTTACAGCTGTGGGCAGCTTATGGATCCTGCACTTGCAAACTTATGCTCGTCTTCCCTGATTCTTCTCCCACCTCTCACCCTGCGCCCTAAGGTCTCCTCCTGTGGTTCCTGACCATAGAGTCCCATCAGAGGGGCAGGCAGCAGCCCTGGGTGCCTCCTGAAACAGACACCCCACACTAGAGGGCTGGGAGACTGCTCTGGTGAGGCAGGGGACACCAGACATGAACCCAGGGGTGTTATCAAGGCTGAAACAAGAGCTGGCGGGGCCCAGGTCCATCCCAGAACTCAGCAGGCAGGAACGGGTCTGGGGAGGGTGTCATCTCTTCCCCACCAGGAGATCCCAGAAAGAGCACTCCCCCTTCTGACCCAGGGCCAGCACAGGACACCCCCCACATTCCCCAGCTACTATGGGGCAGGGAGGCTGCTGGGATCCATCACTCCTCCAGCCTGAGGGGAGCCTACCACCCCCCCAGTCCATGAGGACCTACAGACCCAGCCCCTACAGCAGCACAGAAGTCACCTTAGAATGGGGAATGCAGTGAGCCAGAGCCCGGGTGGGATCTCCATAGAGTTTGCTTTCCTTACACATCCTGAAGGCTCTGGGTCATGATCCAGTTTGGAAACCAGACACAGTGTGGGGACAGGGAAAAAAGGGGGTCCTCCAGGTCCCTGTCAGCCTCCTCTAGGCCCAGCCATTCTGGAAGCCACACTCAGGAGGAGCTGACACTGAGCCCTTTCAGGCATGCTAGCATGGCACACACAGAAGCCATCACCTCTGCAGGGAAAGCAGGTATACTGGGAACTTCTCCATGGAAGTCAGGAACACATGGGGACTGTTATGACCCATGCAGGACAGGTTGGTTGTGTAGGTGTCCAGTGTTATTTGAGTAGAGCCCCCTGTCTCCCCCAGGAGAGGTGTGGGAAGCCTGGTCTGCTTCAGGAGGCAAGACACCTCTGTGTAGACTTCTGTTCCTGCAGCTGTGGATGGGGCCACCCGAGGTGCTTGCCACTCATGGCCCTTGATGGTGGGGACCAGCTGGGGACACAAGCTCCCTGGGAGGTGGGGGCCCAACTGCTATCTCTGTCTCTGATGCCCTTGTTTTTGACAGGACACTTGTGGCCCTTGAGGGTGGCTTTGGGGCTGCAGACCAGGGCTCTCATCTCTCTGCTATGTTCCTGGTGGTAGTGACTCCTGTGGCAGCAGGAAGGCACATTCTCCTGGGCATGGAGGTTGCCTTTGTGGCGATTGACCTCTGAGGGACCACGTCCCTGCTGAAGCCCCAGTTTGTCCACCAGGATTTGCCCCACAACTCTGATGATGGTCTGGGCTTCATCAGCCATGCTGTGCATAAACAACCTTGCTGGGCCAGACCCCCGGCTCTGGACAGCATCTGCCCCAGGCTCGCCTTTCTGCAGGATGTCTTCCTGCTCTGAGCCTCTTTTCCTGGGGTGTGGACCCTGTGGTTGGTGACTGATCTTTCTCTGGAAGTTGCTTTCTGATGGTGCCTGTCCCTTCTCTGGCTGAGGCTGATTGTATTTCCTTTCTTGTCTCCTATTTCCCTGGTGTGGGCAGAGTGGCTCCTCCCACTGGCTTCAGAGGTCCGGGATCCCTTGGACCTGTGTCCCTGCTCCCCTGGCCTGGGCCTCCTGAGGGCCTTGCCCTTGTCCGAAGAGCCCAGCGTCTTTGTGGAGCCTTCATTTTAGGGCTCCCAGGCTCCTGCTGCCCCAGTCTGTCCCCTCCCTTCCATGGGAGGGCACATGGCCCCTGGGAAGCTGTTGTGTTCCTCCTACTGAACACACTCTGGGTGGTGAACAGAGGGGCCTAAGTGGGTGGCCTGTATGTGGCTGGGAGCATGTCCATATGGTGGCCTAGAAGGCACAGGCCTGTGGTGCCCTCCTGGAGAAGGATGCTGGAGACATGGCCTGGCAGCTGCTCCTCTGAGTCCACCTGCACTATGAGCGCAATCTCACTGAGCACCTGCACTTTCAGGCACAGCTGCCCTGAATCCTGAGCAACACAGATTGTAGACACTGAGGGGTTACTAGTGGTCCCCAGAGCTCCTGTGCTCCTCAGATCCACCTGAACACTTTTCCCAGTCTTGCCCTCACACTGGCTCCCACGGTGACTTTCCGATCGGGGGCTTCTCCTCCTCAGCCTCCAGTGCCTCCAGGGCATCTTTGGCCCTTGCCCACTGGGGCCCTATGCTGAGCTCTTGCAGGGCTGTGCTATGACAGGGGTCTCCTGGGGACATGCTCTCAGTCTCAAGCCATGCCTCATTCCCAGCCATTTCTGAACCCACACTCCCCTCAAGTCTAGGTTTCCCGGACCCCAGGACAGTCCTGCTCTGCCAGGTTCTGCCTGCAAGGTTGCACATTGGGGGCTGAGAAGATGCCCTGTCCTCCTGTCCAGTCGGAGAGGCCTCTGATCACTCATGGGTGTCAGCTGACTGGGACCCTTTTGGGGCCCTCTGGACTTCCTCCTGCTCAGGTGGTGGGGCAAGGACAGGGCCACTTATGGTGGGGACTGACTTGCTTGTTGTTCTGTTGTCTCCTGGACCATTCTGGGGAGGTTTTCCCAATAAAATGGCAACCTTGGCTACAGATTCAGCCAGAGATTCCCAGGAGGCCCAGGGGGGAATGGTGGAGTGTGGGAGGGGTGGAGGCTGAGCCTCACCTGACTGGACATTTATGGGCTCCAAGGACTGAAAGTCTGGACCCCACCTGTGCCTCACATGGAACTTGAAAAGATATGCTTCCAACATCTGCTGGGTGCAGGGATGGAGGAAGGAAAGCTCCTGAGAGATGTTCACGTGGGCTTTCCCACCCCTCCAGGATGCCAGCTTTCCCGGTTTCCTGTGGGTGTCAGACTTGGGAACAGCATGTTTGGCCATGAACCAGGAGCGATGCACAGACACAGGGATCCAGCCCTCCTTGATCTCCCCCACCTTCCTGTCCAGATGGACCTGCGGCTTGTTTTCCAGGTGCTTCTTGTCTGGGTCCCTGGGTGCATAACTTACTGATTGGTACTTCCAGGGCCTCCTGAATTCACTTTCTGATTCCTCCTTGTCTTTCTCCAGAAGCTTCACTGAAGTCCTTCCTGAGCCTTGATCCTGGTTCTGGCTCTAGTTTGGACCCTAAGCACCCCTTCCCAGAGAACCTTCCAGAGCTCCTGAACCCTGCCTTCTGCACATCCTTCATGCCCTTTCCTACAAATTCAGAATCCTGGGAGGGCAAGAGGACCTCCTGCGTGTCTTCTGCCTGACTCTGGAGCCTCCCTCTGAATTCCCCCTCAGGCTGCAGCAGGTCTCTAGATGCCTGGAATCTGCTGGGAGGCCACAGGACTGTCCTGGTGGATGGTGCTCTTTCCTTGCCAGTGGTGCTCTGGGAGCTCAGGGCTGGTGGCAATCCCGGGAAGGATGGGGCTGACTTAGGGTTCCGGGAGGCTGGCCTCTCCTGGGGAAGGTGGGCAGTGGGCTGGCTCAGGACGGCCTGAGACTTTTTAAGGAGAGAGGGCAAAACCCTCTTCCACTTTGGTCACTTCTGCAAGGGCCACTCAAGATACTCCTTTCCAGTGGGGACGACAGACTGTGCCCTCTCCTGGGATATAGGGCAAGATGCCCCCACAGACCCTAATCTGGGATGGAAAAGAGCACGGTAGGCTTGGGACAGGGGTTGAGATTTGCCCCACTGTGTCTGGATCCCAGCCAGAGGCGGGGGCTGGGACTGGGGCCAGGTTGGAGTGAAAGGTTGGGGCTGGGCCACGTGGTGGGGCTGGGGCTGGGCCTGGGAAAGCTGTGAGGGTGTCTCCACCTCAGTTTCACCTGGAAGAGAAGCGGAGGCTTTATCCAATGGTACAGAGTGCTCATTCTGTGGGGAAGGGTTCCTAGAAACCCAGGCCCTGGCCA
>NW_026652300.1:3687449-3688766 GCF_009828535.3 Hylobates moloch | reverse complement strand
TGTTTTCCACAGTTCACCTGACAAAAAACAAATATCCATGTACTGATCGAACTTACATTTTGGCTTTAGTAGGAAGCAGTGACAACAACTAGTGACTTTTTTTTTTTTAAGTAAGAAGCGTAAGGATTGTGGGTTCATGTATACGCAGGTACATAATATAAACTTAAAGGAGATTTGAGCAAATTTTTTGAAATGGCAAGGAGAGCAGAACCTCTGAGGCTGTAGTATATATTGGGGCCCTGGCCAAGAAAAGAATGGTAGAAGAAGATATTTAAAAGTGAATAAGAATAAAATTATATATGTGTTTTTGTTACATTATAAGGACCACGGTTTTAGCTTAGGAAAGGGGGAGGCTGGGATCGAATGGTAATGGGTAGTTTCTTTTTAAGGTAATGGCAACATTCTATATATAAACAGTGTTGATCTTTCTTGTAACTTGGGGAATACCCTAAAAATCACTAAATGTTTACTTTAAAATGGTTACTTTTACAGTATCTGAGATATAACTCACATAATATAAGAGGTAATCGAGGAAGGTAGGGGATCACTAAAGAGGCTGAGTTAATCGCCTGAGAAATGTGGAGGAATAGGGAAAAGTTGTTAGATTCTGGATGTGTCTTAAAAGTAAAAAAAGCAGAATTTGATGATTAATAGAAATGATGCAATGAAAAGAAAAGCATTAAGGATGACCTTACGTGCCTTAGCAACAGGATGTAATTGTTATCAGGTGAAGTGGGAAACATATAGGGAAAGCTGTTTGGAAACTGGATCAGAATTCAGTTTGTAGCCTTGAGTTCAAATTGCCTATTAAACTTGAATATTTACAACATACTCCTATAAGTTTGGGGCATTGGTAAGAGAATGGCTGGAGATATAAATATAGGACTCAAAGTACCATTCAAAAATCCATTGTACAGGAAAAGGTAACCAGGAGATTGAGAGTAAATGCGTCAGGAATAATTCCAGTAAGAGGGAGAATAAAAAATAAGTCTAATAATTGGCCAGGTGTGGTGGCTTGCACCTCCAATACCAGCAGTTCGGGAGCCTGAGGTGGGCAGAAGGCTTGAGCCCAGGAGCTCGAGACTGGCCTGGGCAATGTGAAGAGACCCTGTCTCTACACAAATACCAAAATTAGCTAGGCCTGGTGGCCTGCAGTCACAATCACCCGGAAGGTGGAAGTGGAGAGATCGCTTGAGCTTGGGATGTTGAGGCTGCAGTGAGTCCTAGATCGCACGACTACACTCCAGCCACTCTGGACAACAGAACAAGACCCTGTCTCAATAAAGAAACAATGATAGGAATTAAAAAAAAAAAAAA
>NW_026652300.1:3654982-3687374 GCF_009828535.3 Hylobates moloch | reverse complement strand
ATAGTACTTTTAGTGAACTGTTGGGGATGAAAGCCTGACTGGTTAAGGTAAGTGGAATGTTCAAATGACAGCATATTATCAATGGCAAAAATATTCAACTGAATTTTAAGGTAACATGTTACATTTAGCAATTAGGGTGTCACTGATGACCTTTGAGAAATGACTGTGACTTCACTGTTGTGGGATAAAACCTGAGAAACAGTAAGAACTGATGGAAAGGGAATACCTAATAGAAATTCTCTGGGCAAATTAAAAGCAGAGAAAAAGTTCAGCACCATGAGAGACAGTTTTTGTTTTGAATTGTAAAATTTTTTTTTTATACACGTGTGATAAGGAAATCAGGGCACTGATGAGGAGAATAAAATAAATTACACAAAAGAGAAAAAGATCAATCATATTGATGGATTGGGTCCAGGAAGACATATTTTAAAATGTGATGAAGGTTTTGTCTTTGAATAAATTAGTGCATATAGATAAAGGTGTGATTTAGATCAGAGTAACAAACAAAAGAGGTTGAGGAATTTAATATTCTGCACCATAAAATTTAAAGAATTTAAGGAATATTTATGATAAATTATGACAAAGCAATGCAAAGAAAGTTCAAGAAATGAACATCTTGTCAAATAAAATAGATAACTTCTTGCTTTTTCCCTCCCACTTTTTTTAACTACTACTTTTACATTTCCCATTAATATATTTTTAAAAACGACCAACATCTTCTGGGGAAATACCTTTCTGGAAATTTGCATTAGATGCTTACTCATTTTTTGTGCTTTCAATATATTAACAGCACTTTTCGTCAGAAAAATATTTATCTCTAAAAAAATTTCATTTTAACATTTACTTGATTTAAAAGTACTGTTGCCTTTTATTTTCCTTCTTATTCATTCTGTTTTATATTGCTTCCCACATAGTGACTAATTGACATTCACAGTATGTCAGTAATTTTTCTGGAAGTTTGTCTACAGAGAACCTAAAATGAGCTGTTTTTCCCCCCAACAAAAGAGAGTTTAGACCGACTATTGCTATACAGTCTGGATTTTATATCTATTTAAATTGAAACTTTACTAGATTAATAACTTTATAGAATTAAGTTCAGCCAAGAAACAGTATTTTAAATTCAAATAACCAACATATAACAATAAGTGGAACTTAAAGGCCTCATTATTCTGTATTCCTTTACTAATCAAGAATATCTGGGGATAGTTTTCTTAGTTTCATCATGGTTAGACTTGGCTTAGATTGTGCCGTTTTATTTTAGTGGATGTCAGCTGAAGACATTGGCTGAAAAGCACAAAAAGAAAACTTATGAGAAATGAACATTTCTTTTATACTACTTGGAGATAGGACTATCATCTCAGTGTTAAGAGGTAGTTGATGCCTCACAGAAGTTTGATCATCTACTTCTTTAAAACAATGTTTTCTGAAGAAATAGTATGTCAAGTTAGACATTGTAGTTCAATATTCCCTAAACCAGACACAGATTTTTCTATTGTGATTAGTGATCCATATCTACCTGTTAACATTTTCTATGAATAGTGAATTATAGAGAATCTTGTTTTCTTCTGTTTAAATTTAATACTGAACTCTACTGGATTCACTGACAAGACGACTTTGAATTAGCAGCCCCCTGAGAATGGAGACAGTGTTTGAAGAGACAGATGAAGAAAGCACAGGAGGAGTTTCATCTTTGGAAGAAGAAATTGTCCTTGGCCAGAGATCCCATATAAGCTTTCCTTTTAGCATTCTCTTCTCAACCATTCTCTACTGTGGTGAGGTTGCCTTTGGTTTATATATGTTTGAAATTTATCGAAAAGCTAATGACAGATTCTGGATGTCATTTACCATCAGCTTTATTATTGTGGGAGTAATTTTGGATCAAATGACCCTGATGTTTTTCAACAAAGACTTGAGGAGAAATAAGGCTGCATTACTTTTTTGGCACATTCTTCTTTTAGGACCTATTGTGAGGTAAGTGACACAAATATTTCTCATTCACTGCCTCCAACAAGTAAATTGAATATAAATAGATGGCTAAAAAGATTAAGGATGCCATAATTATCCTTTCTGGAATTGAAATATTTCCCTCTTTAGTTTTATTTAGTTTTCACTATTCCTATTTAATTGTCATCAGTTATAAGGTAATGATAGTTTTCTTAAAAATGCAAATGGGAATAAGTCAGTCATTTCTTCTATTCTTTCTGTGCATGTGTTGTAGTTCAGTCTTCACTACTTTTCTCATTCGGCCTAATGGGCATTTTAAAAGCTATGAGGCCTAGAAAGATAACCTTAAATTAAGTAATAAGAGTAGAGTGAGTGAGAAGAGAGAAAGCCTTGAAAATAATCTCATAAATTTTATTTGTCAACTGAAGCGAATTTAACTTTTTAGTGGTAGGTTTTCCAGACATCCTGGAATTTGTAGCTGTGACTTGGAATATCAAAACATAGCTTAGCAATTCATTTCCATATCACCTCAGTCTCTTACTACACTGATTTGCATGAGTGCTGTAAATTTTGTTATGTTAATCTGTCTTACTCATAGTTCTAAATTCTTAGTTACTATATATGTGAATAAACATAAAATTTGGCAGGTAAATTCTTTCTTTTATAACTTTCTTTTCACTATGTGTTTCAGGTAATCTCAAGTTTATTTTTCTGTGTGAATTTCAGAGCTAGATGTTGATAAATTTTATTTTATCCAATTAAATTTATAGATTAATTTTAGGAAAGACTAACATGCTTTGAAAGAACAATTCTTCATATTTATGGACCACATAGGAATTAATATTTATTTAAGATTTATGTATCTTAAGTGTTTTTTTTTGGTGTTTTCTTTATTGAAGTTTTTATATTTTTTAGGATTCTTGCATCATGGATTTACATTTTAGGTTAATACTATGCAAAGTATATTTTCATTTTACTTTTTATTATTGTTAATTGTTTTGTTATTGATTTAAAACTTAACTGTAGGTTGGGCGTGGTGGCTCACACCTGTAATCCCAGTTCTTTGGGAGGCCCAACACAGGCAGATCATTTGAGGTCAGGAGTAGAGTCCAGCCTGATCAACATGGTGAAAAACCGTCTCTGCTAAATACCAAAAAAAAAAAATAGCTGGGCGTGTTGGTGCATGACCGTAATCCCAGCTACTTGAGCGGCTGAAACCAGAGAATCCTTCAAAACTGGGAGGCAGAAGTTGCGCCTAGGCAACCGAGCAAAACTCTGTCTAAGAAAAAAGAAAAAAAAAACCTTAACTATATTCCCTCACAAAATGTGATCTGCATTATAAAATGGAAACATATGCTTGCATATGAATCATATAAACACACACATTTAAAATATAAATATATAAATGGAGCCTTGAATTATTACCAAATCTGATGTCAGCTGTTACAAAGGTTTTTCACTAAATTAGGAAGTATTGCTTAATTGACTTTCTTTTTTTTTTTTGAGATGAACTATCATTCTTTTTCGCCGAGGCTGGAGTGCATTGACACAATCTTGGCTCACTGCAACCTTTGCCTACAAAACTCAAGAGATTCTCCTGTCTCAGCCTTCCAAGTAGCTGGAATTATAGCTGCCCACAACCATGCTCAACTAATTTTTATACTTTTATTAGAGATAGAGTGTTTCACCAGGTTGGCCAAGCTGGTCTCCAACTCCTGACGTCTAATGAGGAATTGGCAGACTGTCAGACTGACATTTGAGAAACTCTTAGGCTGTTTACCAAAGTAACTGTACTTCCTCACCCTTACCTCCCACCAGCAATAATTAGGGGTTCTTATTTCTCTACATCCTTCTCCACTCCTATTGTCTCTTTAAATCATAGCTCCTAATGCGAATGAATAAAATTTCATTGTGATTTTTGTTTCTATTTCATTTTTGTATGGTCCTGGCAGCCTTGTTGAAAATCAGCTGACAGTAAATATGAGTGTATATTTTGGATTGTCTTATGTATCCCATTGATCTATGTATTAATCATTATTATCAGTTTGATGAATAATGTTTTGTAATAAGTTTTTAGGTAATTAACAAATTAATTAAGTTGATAATATTATTTTTGCAAAATTGTTGGCTATGTGGAGTCTTTTACATTTCCCAACTGATCAGTTGTTTGTTTCTTCCAAATATTGTTAATAATAATAACAACAATAAGGGCAATGAATTTTGATATGGAATGAATTGAATCTATAGATAAGTTTGGGGAGTATTGTCATCTTAATAATATGAAGTCTTTCAACTCATGGTCCTGTGATGTATTTCCATTTACTTAAGTCTTTAACTTCTTTTATTGATGTTTGGTAGTTTTAAATGTACAGGTCTTACACTTATTTGTGAAAGTTATTTCTAAATATTTTCTTTTATAGGTTATTATAAATAAGGTTTTTTAAGCATCATTCTCAACTGTTCAATGCTAGTATGTAGAAACACAAATCGTTTTTGCATACAGATGTTGTGTACTGAAACTATGCTTGAAACTATTTACTAGCTTTAATTTTTTTGTGTGTGGATTCCTTCAGATTTTCTATGTACAAATTATGTCATCTTGAATAGAAGTAGTTTTACATCTCCTTTTTTTAACCTGTTTGCCTTTCACATCTTCCCTGGTAACCCACCAACTAATTGTTTTGGTTAGAACCTCCAGTACTATATTGAAAGTAAGTTTACATGTTTCACTTATTTCTGATATAAGGGAGAAAGTTTTCAGTCTTTGGTCAATGAAAAGAGTTAAACTGTGTAAAATATTTTGAAGGGATTTATTCTGAGCTAAATGTGAGTGACCATGGGCTATGATACTGTTCCCAGGAAGTCCTGAGTACATATGCCCAGTGTGGTCAGGGTACAGCTTGGTTTTATACATTTCAGGGAGGCATGAGACATCAATCGAATAAATTAAGAAATACATTGGTTTGTTCCAGAAAGGCTTGACAGCTCAAAGCAGTGGGGAGGTGGGGCGGATTCCAGGCTATAGGTAAATTTAAACATTTGCTGGTTGACAACTGGGTGAGTTTGTCTAAACAGCTGGGATGATAGAAAGGAAACAGGTTAAGATAAAATATTGTGGAGACCAAGGTTCTTTTGAAGTCTTTTACAATGGCTGCCCTTAGAGAATACATGACAAATGTGTTCTATTCACACCTTTTAAAAATGCTAGACTTTCAATTATTCTCCTCAGATTTGGGAGGGCCCAGAAGTAAAAGATCTGGGGAAATTAATAGAGATTCCTTACAGATCCAAATTTTCCCCCATATAGGACAGCTTTGTAGGGCCATTTCAAAACACGGAGGAAAAAAATGTGTTGAGCTAAATATTTTTACTTTCTTCTTTATTTTGTTTTGTTATGCCAGAGTAAGACTGGAAAGTAAGTCACAATTTATATGGTTAATTAAAATCTATCTGATGAGAACTTATGGTTGTTGGGCATTAGTACCCAGACACCTTACATGGGAATTTGGGCAAGATTACAAAATGAGAGCTTAGTCCTCATTTTTGTCATGAAATATTGTACTAGCTTTTTTTCTCTTGATTTATGGTCTTTGCTAGTCTGAGAAAGTACTGTTTGTTGAGTATTTTTATTTTGACATGTGTTGGATTTTGCAAAATGATTTTTTCTGCCTGTTGAGATGATCCTGTGATTTTTGTTCATTACTCTATTAATAAGATATATTTCACTGATTTTTATATGTTGAATCTGTCATAGGAAAGTGGTTCCGTTCCAGACCCCAAGAGAGGGTTCTTGGATCTTGTGCAAGAAAAAATTCAGGGCAATTCCACAGTGTGAAGTGAAAGCAAGTTTATTAAGAAAGTAAAGGAATAAAAGAATGGCTACTCCATAGACAGAGCATGCCCGAAGGCTGCTGGTTGCCCATTTTTATGGTTATTTCTTGATGCTATGCTAAACAAGGGGTGGATTATTCATGCCTCCCCTTTTTAGCCCATATAGGGTAACTTTCTGATGTTGCCATGGCATTTGTAAACTGTCATGGCACTGGTGGGAGAGCAGCAGTGAGGGCGACCAGAGGTCACTCTTGTGGCCATTTTGGTTTTTGTGCATTTTGACTGGCTCCTTTGCTGCAACCTGTTTCATTAACAAGTTCATTATGACCTGTAGTTTTTATTACACACATTTGAGAACACATTTGTCATGTATTCTCTAAGGGCAACCATTATAAAACCTCCTTTTTATCCTGTAACTTAGAATGCTTTAAATATCTGGGAATGCAGCCCAGTATCTTTCACATTCATTTTTCCTAGCTCCTGTTTAAGATGGAGTTGCTCTAGTTCACATGCCTCTGACAAATCTCTTCTTGTTGCAGAACTAAATCCTATTTGCTTGTTGTGTATTATCATTTTTTATATGTTGCTGAGTGTGGCTTTCTAGTGTGGTGTTGAGGGCTTTTTTTATCTGTGGTTCGTAAAGGATATCGGTCTGCAGATTCTCCTAGTTTTTTTCTCATTTTTGACACGCTATAGCATTTTTAATAGATTTTATTGTATTTATGCCTTAAGACAACAAAACAAATATATGCAAAAGTGGAAAGGTAATTTATGAAAACATAATGATTGTTAAATTCTGGTCTACTGGAACTAAGAGGAAAATTGTGTATATGTCAATTGAGGACACTATTAACCTTGAGATGGATTGACATGGAAGTCCCTGATTAACATAACTTTACAGCTTAACATCCTCTCCAAGATCTCCACAAGTTTTTAGAAAGTCTTATTTTCATGGCCAACTTTTTAACTTTTGTGACTATTTTCTTTCTGCAAAGCTGTCTTAATGTCTTATTTTAATGTCAAAAAATAAATAAAAAGAAAAGGATGAAGGAAAAACCTTTTTTTGTTTTTCACAAGCATCACCTTTGGTGTCAGTTAATGACTTTGTAGGAAGACTGGGATGACAGCTGGGCACAGTGGCTCATGACTGTAATCCCAGCACTTTGGGAGTCCCAGGCAGGCAGATCACAAGGTCAAGAGATTGAGACCATCCTGGCCAACATGGTGAAAACCTGTCTCTACTACAAACCCAAAAATTAGCTGGGTTTGGTGGTGTCCACCTGTAGCTCCAGATACTTGGGAGGCTGAGGCAGGAGAATCACTTGAACCCGGGATGGAGAGGTTGCAGTGAGTCAATATCATGCCACTGCCCTCTAGCCTGGCAACAGAGCAAACTCTGTCTCAAAAAAAAAAAAAAAAAAAAGAAAGACTAGGATGGTTTACATAAATTATCTCTTAGGACTAAATATTAGACATTCTACCTCTAAATGTTCTCAGTTATCTTCTTTCTTTCCTTTACTCCTTATCTTCTTCTTTTTCCTTTTTGAAGCTAACACAATTCAATCAAGTATCTATAAATTTTTCCTTCCCCAAACCTGATAAAATTCTTCATACAAGATAATGAAAGACAAGGGATGTGAGAAAAACTGTTTTCTATTTGGTCAGAAGATAGAGATAATAAATCATAGTGTGTACTTAAAGGTCAAAAGTATCTAAAATGTATAGTGATATGATTTTCTATTTAATTTATTATACATTTCATAATTGCTAAAGAAGAGCTAGTTAATAGGGTCTAATGAAATGATATATTATGGCAATTGGATTGTGTGGTGAGAGAGAGGTACAATAGTGGACGATGACAGAGGAGACTTTGGAGATATTGAAAATATCCTGTGTGTTTAAAGAAGGGTGTTACTTACATTAATGATTTTTTATAAATTTTAACAATGTCTCCTTTTTTGAAAATTGCAGTTTGTATTAGAGAAAATGGGCTCCAGACCATTTAGTCACATATTTTCTTTTAGATTTATGCTGGATTTGTTCATTTTTGCAAGTTATTAGGTATATAGAAGCTTAAAATTAATACAATATTCTGACAAAATATTATTTTGCACTGACCTTTATTATGCTGATGTTTTTTTTTGCATTGAAATGTTTCTTCTGATTTTATTAAAGCACAAACAGCCTTTTCTGCCTTTTCTGTTGTTTGTATTTTTTTGTTGTTGTTTTTGATTTTTTTTTTTTTTTTTTGGTGATTGCTTTTATTTCTTGTTCCTATGCTTTAATTATAACTCTTTAACATGTGACAACTTGTAATTCTGGACATGTAAGTTTAGTCTATTTGCCCGCATTGTGTTATTTTAAAACTTGCACTTACTTATGTATTTATTTTTTTGAAATGGCATCTTGCCGTGTTGTGCAGGTTGGAGAGCAGTGGTGTAATCTCAGCTCACTGCAGTTTCTGCCACCCAGGCTCAAGCGATACTCCTGCCTCAGCAAAAACTGGCACTACCTACAGGCACGCACCACCACACCAGGCTAATTTTTGTATTTTGGGGTGACATAGCGTTTCACCATGTAGCCCAGGCTGCTCTCCAACTCCTGAGCTCAAGGGATCCGCCCCTTCTCGACCTCCCAAAGTGCTGGGATTCTAGGCATGAGCCACTGAACCTGGCCACACTTACTTAATTTTATTCTTTATAAGTCTTTTCTGCCTAGGATATATAAGACTTCCTTAATGTGAGAATTCATGATTGTAACAATTTGGAATTCTTTTTCTGGTCATTATTTTAAAAATACTGCCACTTCCTGTATTCTTTTAAAATTCTCATCAGAAGTGTAGGCTTTGTCACTCTTTTCTTAAATGCCCTATAATCTCCATCATATATTAAATGATTCTTTCTCTCTTTGCTACATTTTTTTGTAATTTTGTTAAAGTTATTTATTTTTCAATTATCTAATTAGCTTTCAACTATTTAATTTACTCAGTGATTTTTACATGTTGTTTTCTAGAGATTCTGTTGGTTCTTTTTAATGCTTGCTCAACATTGAAAAGCATTATTTTTTCATACTTCTGAAGTGCTCCATTATTTCTTCAAAAAGTAAATATTTTTTGGTTTGGTAAATTTTACATAGGAAATACATTGGGGTCATCTTGTGCTTCTTATTCATGGTATCTTGTTTTTATTTATGTTTTGTGATTTTTTTAATAAAGATCTGCTTTTTTCCCATGGATTTTTATTTGTGAAAGTTCTTTGAGGACTACTTTGAAGTTCAACTCCACTATAGATCATATCTGTGTGTGTTTTTGTCACTTACCTGTGGCTGTTTTAAGCATTCATTGAGTTTTTTTAGACTGCTGTCTTAAAATAATGCCAAATGAGCTAAATTTCATCACTAGAGAAAAATCGTAAGTCAAAATATGTTCCAATGAAAATGTGGGGTCCTTCCTTTGAGGCAGCTGACATTTGTATCATGGGAAGAACACCTAAAAACATTGATGTCTTTAAAAAGTTGTCAGAATAGTATGCTTCTGGAGAAATAGCTTTTGTATGTGTCAGAATATAAATGCATTAGAAAAAAATTGTGATATTTAATCAAACTGACCTAGAGAAAGTGAGTTGAATTGTGTATGAATGAGGGAATTTTTACTTTTTCATCTGCTGTTTGAATTTTAGTTTATCAGAGTGCAGTTATGTATTATTTGAAGTTGAAAATGAGGGGAAGAACTACCATAAATAATAATATTAGAAACTGTTAGAAACTTATTTTTTATCCAGTGTGATTAAGTTAATGTTTGCCATTTGATGGTATAATTTCAAAATTAAGGGTTCCTCTACTGATAAACTTTCAAATATTTCTAGATGTCTGTCACCAATAAATGTTAACCTTGGATGTACTTCCTGTTAACAGGTGTTTGCAGACCATTGTAAATTACCACAAATTGTTGAAAAATCTTAAACAGGAGAAGGAAGAGAGTCAAGTTAGCATCACAAAGAGAAACACGATGCTGGAAAGGGAGATTGCACTCTCAATCTGGGATAATTTAATGCAGCAGAAGGCTTTCAAGTTCATGTCAGTGATTCAGGCTTTTCTCTGTTCTGTTCCACAATTAATTTTTCAGATATATATCACTATCACTATAAGAGAATGGCTTTTGGGTAGAGGTAAGTTGAGTTACTTGATGCTGAAAGATAGACAAGGTCAATAAGGTGTACTAATATAACAGAAATTGAGAAGTTGAAATATGTAATCCCAAATTACAGTTGCACTAAATTTTTTATAATATTTTCTATGAATTTATTTGATTAGCAGATTATAAAAAGATGCTGCTAGAATCCATAGAAATTTAATATAAATAAAAGTTAGCATCAATTTATTTTATTGACCCTGAAGAGTTAAATTAAGCTTGATATAATATTTGGAGATGAAGTGGAGGAATTAAGTTTTTATCTAAAACATATTTTTGTTATAATCTGCCTTGTATAAACAGCATTGCTTTCTCTTTTTTTGTTTGAGATAGAGTCTTGCTTTGTTGCCCAGTCTGGAGTGCAGTGGCCCGATCTCGGCCCACTGCCATCTCCACCTCCCAGGTTCACACCATTCTCCTGTCTCAGCCTCCGAATAGCTGGGACTACAGGTGCCTGCCACCACACCTGGTTAATTTTTTCGTATTTTTAGCAGAGATGGGGTTTCACTGTGTTAGCCAGGATGGTCTCGATCTCCTAACCTCGTGATCCACCTGCCTTGGCCTTCCAAAGTACTGGGATTACTGGCATGAGCCACCGTGCCCAGCCAAACAGCATTGCTTTTAATAGAAGTTGAAACTGCATGAAAATTAGAATTTGCCTAAGACTATAAAATTTTATAAAAGTCACCAGGCAAATAGTTCTGTATCTTTTATTTTAAATTTTTACCTTAGATACAGAGAGTATATGTACAGTATATGTACAGGTTTGTTACATGGGAATATTGTGAGATACTGAGATTTGGAGTGTGGATCCCATCACCCAGGTAGTAAGCATACTACACAATAGGGATTTTTTTTTAGCCCACCCTGTCCTTCCCTCCATCCAATAGTGGTCGACAATGTCTGTTATTTGCGTATTTATGTTCAGGTGTGCTGAATGTTCAGCTTCTGCTTGTGAGTAATAAATCTATTTGGTTTTCTGTTCCTGCATTTATTTGCTTAGGATAATGGCCTCCACCTGCATTTATGTTGATGCAAATGACATGATTTACTTATTTTGTAGGCTGCACAGTATTCCACATACACATACATGGAATACTATGCAACTATACGAAAGAAATTAATCAATTATTTTCCTTATCCAATGTACCATTGATGGGCACCTGAATTGATCTTATGTCTTTGCTATCGTGAATAGTGCAGCAATGAACATATGACTGCATGTGTCTTGGACACAGAATGATTTATGTTCCTTTGGGTACATATCCAGTAATGGGATTGCTGGGTTGAAATGGTAGCTCTGTATTAAATTCTTTGAGAAACTTCCAGAGTGCTTTCCACAATGGCTGATCTAACTTACTCTTCTATCAGCATTGTGCAAGCATTCTCCTTTCTCAGCATCCTCACCCAGCATGTGTTGGTTTTTGACATTTTAGTAATAACCATTTTTGCTGGTGTGAGATACTATCTCATTGTGGTTTTGATTTGCATTTGTCTGATGATTACTGCTGCTGAAATTGTTGGGGTTTTTTGTTGTTGTTGTTTTTTGAGATGGAGTTTCACTCTTGTTGCCAAGGCTGGAGTGCCCTGGCATGATTTTGGCCCACTGCAACCTCTACCTCCCAGATTCAAGTGATTCTCCTGCCTCAGCCTCCCAGGTAGCTGTGATTACAGGCATGTGCCAAACTTGCCCAGCTAATTTTTACATTTTTAGTAGAGACAAGGTTTTGGTATATTGGCCAGGCTGGTGTTGAATTCCTGACCTCAGGGTACCCACCCACCTTGGCCTCCCAAAGTGCTGGGGTTATAGGGGTGAGCCACCGCACATGGACTTATGCTGAGCAGTTTTTCATATGCTTGTTGGCCACTTGTATGTCTTCTTTTGAGAAATGTCTGTTCATTTTCTTTTACCTATTTTTTTTTTTTTTCAGACAGAGTCTCACTCTGTTGCCCAGGCTGGAGTGCAGTGGCACAGTGTTGGCTCACTGCAAGTTCTGCCTCCTGGGTTCATGCCATTCTCCTGCCTCAGCCTCCCAAGCAGCTGGGACCGCAGGCACCCACCACCACGCCCAGCTAATTTTTTTGTATTTTTAGTAGAGACGGGGTTTCACCCTGTTAGCCAGGATGGTCTCCTGACCTGGTGATCTGCCCACCTCAGCCTCCGAAAGTGCTGGGATTACAGGCATGAGCCACTGCGCCTGGCCACTTTTACCTATTTTTTAACAGAGTTATTTGTTTTGCCCTTGTTGATTTAAGTTCCCTATAGATTCTGAATCTTAAGCCTTTGCTGGATGCATAGTTTGCAAATATCTTCTCCCATTGTGTAGGTTGTCTGTTTGCTCTGTTTACAGTTTCTTTTGCTGTGCAGAAAACCTTTAGTTTAATTAGGTCCCAATTTTCTATTTTTGCTTTTTATGCAAAATTGCATTTGGGGACTTCGCTAAAATTTTTTTGCCACTATCAGTGTTTAAAATAATACTTCCTAGGTTACTTTCCACAATTTTTATAGTTTGAGGTCTTACATTTAAACATTTCATCCATTTTGAGTTAATTTTTGTCTATAGTGAAAGGTAGGAGTACAGTTTAATTCTTTTGCATGTGGCTAGCCAGTTATCCTAGATTCATTTATTTAAAAGGGAATCCTTTTCCCATTGCCTGTTTCATTGCCCTTGTCAAAGATCAGATGGTTGTAGGTGTGTGGCTTTATTAATTAATTTAATAATTAATAAATTAATAAATTAATTTATTAACTTAATTTATATGTTGATTTTATAAACTGAAACTCAACTGATTTTCTGAAACAGTTCTAACTGCTTTTTAGTGGTGTGTTTAGGGATTTCCATATTATATCATTAGGAAATACGGACAATTTTACTTCTTTCTTTCCAATTTGGGTACCTTTTCTTTCTCTTGTCCAGTTGCTCTGGCTAAAGACTTACAGGATTATGTTAATATAAGCAGTTAAAGTGAACTTCTTAGTCTCCTTTCAAATCTTCAGAGGGAAGCTTTCAAATTTGAACTCCTGTTGAGTGTGATGTTAGCTACGGATTTGTCATGTAAAGCATTATTTGGTTATTCTTGTTTATGTTATTTGTTGTGTTGAGTTACAATTGTTCTATGCATAATTTGTTGAGAAATTTTATTATAAAAAGTTGTTGAATTTTGTCAAATGGCTTTTTTATTTATTGAAATTACCACCTATATTTTGTTATTTATTTTGTTGATGGAATGTATGACATTTAATGATTCTTGTGTATTAAACCATTCCCGTATTCTTGTAATCTCACTTGATCATGGAAAATCATGAATGATTTTCTAAATGTGCATTATAACTCAGTTTCCCAGTATTGTGTTGAGGATTTTTACATTATGTTAATCAGGTATATTAGCCTGTAGTTTTCTCTTCTTTGTCATGTCCTTGTCTGGTTTTGTATTGAGCATAATGCTGGCCCCACAGAATGAACTGGAACAGTTCACATATCTTCTTTTTTTTATTTTTTCCACTAGGTTAAAAATAATTGATAGTAGTTATTTTTTGGTGGTAGGTAGAGTGCAGCAGTTAGTCTATCAGGTCCTGAGCTTTTCTTTATGGGTAACTTTTTATTGCTCATTTGATTTCTTACCATTAATTTGTTTCTAGGTGTCAATTATGACATCTCCTTTTCTGTCTCTGATTATATTTATTAGGGACTTTTTTTCCTTTTGATTTTAGCTTTTTGTTCTTCTAATTCTTTGGTTTGGTGTATTTGGTATCTTCTTTCTGATGAAGACATTTATTGCCATAACTTACCCTTTAAAACTGCTTTGGTCATATCCAGTAGGTTTTGATGTGTTCTGTTTCCATTTTTGTCTCAAGAAATATGGTATTTTCTGTGTAATGTCTTCATTGACTCATTGGTTGTTCAGGAGTATGTTATTTAATTTTCATGTACTTATGAATTAGTGATATCAGAAAAGATACCCTGTATGACTTTGATCTCTTCAAATTCATCAAGATGTGTTTTTTGGCCTAATGCATGATATATCCTGGAAAATGTTCCATGTATGCAGTAGAGAAGAATGTGTATTCTATAACTCTTGTATGGATAGTTCTGTAACTGTTTTGTCCATTTGCCCGACAAGTGCATTTTAATCTGATGTTTACTTACTGATTTTCTGTCTGCATGATCTAATCATTGCTGAAAGTAAGGTGCTGAAGTTTTCTATTAGTACCTTGTAGTTTTCTTCTCCCTTTGTATCTATTTTTACATTATATATATGCATATATTAAATATATAGGTATATTTCTGATATGATATTTTCTTTTTTATCCGGCTTAATTCTGTATGCTGTCTTTGTCTTTGATATTTGTTGGTTTAATTATATTAAGCCATGGTGATATTATTTGGATTTAATCTTATTGGAAGACTTTGATATTCCTTTACCTGAATATTTATATTTTTATTTAGATTTGGAAAATTTTTTGTTATTATTTCTCTAAATAGACTTTTTACTTTTTTTTCTGCAATACACTTTTTTTTTTTTTTAAATTTGAGATGGAGTTTTGCTCTTTTTGCCCAGGCTGGAGTGCAATGGCGTGATCTTGGCTCAATGCAACCTCCGTGTACTGGGTTCCGAGATTATCCTGCCTCAGCCTCTTGAGTAGCTGGGATTACAGGCATCCACCAGCCACACCTGACTAATTTTTGTATTTTTAGTAGAGACACAGTTTCACCATGTTGGGCACTCTGCTCTGAAACTCCTGACCACATGTGATCCACCTGCCTCTGCCTCCCAAATAGCTGCAATTCCAGGTGTGAGCCATTGCACCCAGCTTTTCCTTGAACACCAGTGACTAATACATTTGTTGTTTGGATGTTATCCCATAAATCCTATGAACTTTCTAGATTTTTTTTTTTTTCTGACTGTATATTGTTAATTGATCTGTCCTTGAGTTTTTCTGCTTGGCCACTTCTGTCAATGCTCTCAATTGCATTTATTTTTATTTTATTGTGTTTTTATCTTCAACATTTCTGTTAGTTTTTTCCTCCCATTATTTCAATCTCCTTGCTAAGTTTCTCTGATAAATTTCTGAATTGTTTGTGTTTTCCTTAAGTCCACTACATTATCTTAAAATAAGTATTTTGAATTTTCTGTCAGGCTATGTATCCATGCCCATTTCTTTTGGGTCACTCACAACTGGCACCTTATTTTGTCCACTTGGTGCCATGATGTTCTCGTCATTGATCCTGATCTTTGTGACTATGCATTGTTGTCTGCACAATGATATAGGTGCCTGATTCAGTGTTCATGGTTGGGCTTTGTTTGGAAGCTTCTTTCTACAGTAAGCCTGTCCAGAGGTTCAGAGCATGAAGAAGAAGAAAATTAAGGTCTTTAAGTCTATGATAGCTTCAGCCCTGGTAGAAGTAGGGAGAATCCTAATGCCTAGATTTTGATGGCTGAAGTAATTTGACCACCAAAGCTAACTCAGTGGCAGGTTGCACCTGTAGCCCTCAGTAGAGCACTGGATGCACTCAAGGCCTGCAGCTGCCATGGTCTTCCCTCTAAGGTTTATTCAGTCAACCAGTAGGAATGTCGACTGGAACTCGACTCCATCCTGCTGAGGCCACAGTTTCCCATCTGTTGTCAGGATGGGTCTAAAAGTTTGCGCCTTGATATCATCCTCCCAAAGTGCTGGGGTGAAGGCACAGAAAAATAAAGACCCAAGTGAAAGTCCTATGTTTACTTCCTGGGCTCAAGCAATCCTCCCACTGCAGCCTCCTGAATAGCTGGGACTACATGCATGTGCCACCATGCCTGGCTAAATTGTGTGTGTGTGTGTGTGTGTGTGTGTGTGTGTGTTTTGTAGAGACAGGTTTTCACCATGTTGCCTAGGTTGATCTTGAACTCGTGGGCTCTAGTGATTCATTCACTTCAGCCTCCTAAAGGTAGGATTACAGGTATGAGTCACCATACCTGGCCAAATTTTACTTTCAAACATTTAATTTTTAGGTTATTTATTATATTCAGTCTCATTTCTCATAAATGCAGTTATAATGCTAATGTTCTAGAGTTTCACTTTGAGTATTCCTTAAGGAATAAATGGAGTGTTAATATTCATTTTCTAAATGGTGTTAGAAATTGAATAATAAATTTAGATGAGGAATGACTATTTTGCTATTTGGCCTCTTTTTGTCTTCTGGCTTAAGTTCATTGTGTATGAAGAGTGTTTTTTGTTAGCACTTATTTGTTTGTTTGTTTGTTTTTTGAGATGGAGTCTCGCTCAGTCGCCCAGGCTGGAGTCCAGTGGCGCTATCTTGGTTCACTGCAACCTCTGCCTCCTGGGTTCAAGTAATTGCCCTGCCTCAGCCTCTCGAGCAGCTGGGTCTATGCCCCGCTAATTTTTTGCATTTTCAGTAGAGATGGGGTTTCACTCTGTCACCCAGAATGGTCTTGATCTCCTGACCTCGTGAGACACCCATCTTAGCATCCCAAAGTGCTGGGATTACAGGTGTGAGCCACCGTGCCCAGCTGGAGTGTACTTTTTTAACCTGCATGTATATGTAAAATGAATTTTTTCTCTTTCAACTGAATGTAGTGCAAAAGTGCTTAAAACAATTATTCAACTACTCTATAATTTTGGTTTTCTTCCATGTTCTTATTTGTCTAATTATTGAGAGAACAATGTTGAAATTAAAATAATTTTGCTTATGAAAAATTTTCTCATAAAATTGCATGGATACATACAATCACACATGTGCACATGCACACTTCTTAATTTCTGTAACTTTTTATTTTTTCTGCTTCTCTAGTACCTTGTATTCCATCACTCAGCAGAGTCTGTCAGCTCCACTTCCAGGATTGACTTTAACTCCACAGCTTATTTCTTCTTTTCTGTTACCACCATAGTCTAAAACACAGTTTATATTACATTAGTCTCCTATTTCACATGCTAACTTCCTACTTGACACTCTTAACCTTCTATAAAGAATGGAACTGTCTTTTCAATGTCTAATTCAGGTAATGTTTTTTAATTGAGACTGCTTTCTATGTGCTGTCACACCTTATAGCATCAGATCTGAATGTGTCTCTCCCGCTTTATCTGTGCCAGTCTTCTCTTGGAGGGAATGTGTGCATATATATATAAATGTAGATATGTATGTATTTGCTTATTATTTGTTTTTCCAAGGTGTAATATATGTTTTGCATGCCTATACTTACTGTATCCCTGAAAATGGAAGATTAACAAACCTTTCTTTTTATAAGTAAATGATTTTCTAAAGGAGGTGGGTGAGGAAGAATATATCTTAAAATGGCAAGTTTAAAAAAGAAAGTGGTCATTACTAATGGAAAATATTCTCTAATGTTTTCATGTTTGTCTTTAATAGCATTGCTGATAACATGTTCCCTGTTATCAGTTACTTATGGGGCCATTCACTGCAATATACTGGCCATCCAGATCAGCAATGATGATACTACCATTAAGCTGCAGCCGATAGAATTCATCTGTGTCATGATATGGCGTTTTTTGGAGGTTATCTCACGTGTAGTGACTCTGGCATTTTTCACTGCATCTCTGAAACTGAAGAGCCTACCCTTTTTATTAATCATATATTTTGTATCATTGTTGGCACCGTGGCTGGAGTTTTGGCAAAGTGGAGCTCATCTTCCTAGCAACACAGAAAATAATTCCAATATGGTGGGTACAGTACTGATGCTTATCCTGATCACACTACTACATGCTGCCATCAACTTCTCCTGCTGGTCAGCAGTGAAACTGCAGTTGTCAGATGAGGAAATAATTGACAGGAGACAGAGGTGGGGCCATGGAATCCTACACTACAGCTTTCAGTTTTTAGAAAATGTGATAATGATATTGGTATTTAGGTTCTTTGGAGGGAAAACTTTGCTGAATTGTTGTGACTCATTAATTGCCGTGCAGCTCATCATAACCTACCTATTGGCCATTGGCTTTATGCTCCTCTTCTATCAGTATTTGCACCCAAAGTGGTCAGACAAAGTGTTGCCAGGACGTACTGAAAATCAGCCAGAAGCACCGTAATATTATGTAAACATCTAGAGAAAACTCAGAAAAATAAGAATAAGCAGCCAAGGAATTACTATCACTCCTGGAGTAGGGTTGGATATTTTTCAATCAAAAAAGTATGATATAGTCATAAAATATACATATATACTTTCACAGAACAATGAGTAAAGATGCTGAATGTGACTTGTTAAGAGGCTCTTAAATTAAAAAAATATACACAGCAAAATCTTGGAAGTGGTTTCTAATAAAATTCATTTTTCTCCTGTGAACGTGCAATAGTAATTTTTGTTTTCTTAACTATAATTATACAATTCATTAAATAAAACAAAATAAAATATCCATCTGGATCCAAAAACTGAGCAGGAAAAATAACCGTAATGCATTTTTCACCTAGTACATTTTTGGAAACTATGCCTTTAACAAGTGTTTGTAGCGTACACATTATCAGTGAACATGTTTTCTTCAGAAAGAGTATTTACTATAGGTTTTATTCTGTACTTAAGGAGAATCTTAAGTACAGATTCTTAAGGCAAGTCTTATGAGACTGCTCCTATTTATATTAATTTAGGGTAACTAAGGCATTTCTCATTGAAGTTTGACTAATAGAAAGCAACTCATATTAATGCATTTTAAAGCACAAAAACTTTTCAATTAAAAATAAATAATCATGTTAACAATTTGAAATATGAATTTACATTCCTACCAACAGTGCACAAGGATTCCCTTTGCTGTACATTCTCAGTAACACTTGTCATTTTTCATCTTCATGATAATAGCTGTTCTAACATTTTTTAGAGAAGGTGCATTGTTGGTTTTAATTTGCATTTCCCTGATGATTGGTGGTGAAGCATCATTAAACATACAGTTGTTCAAAAATTGGCCAGTCACAGTAGCACACACCTGTAATTCCAGCTGCTATGGAGGCTGAGGCATAAGAATTGCTTGAACGTAGCGGGTGGAGATTTCAGCGAGCCAAGATCGCACCACTGCACTCCAGCCTGGGTGACAAAGTGAGACTCTGTCTCAAAAAATAATAAATAAATAAATAAATAAATAAATAAATAAATAAATAAGGCCGGGCTTGATGGCTGTTGCCTGTAATCCCTGCACTTTGGGAGGCCAAGATGGGCAGATTATGAGGTCAGGAGATGGAGACAATCCTCGCTAACACGATGAAACGCCATCTCGACTAAAAATACAATAAAATTAGCTGGGCATGTTGGCATGCACCTATAGTCCCAGCTACTCAGGAGGCTGAGCCAGGACAATCGCTGGAACCTGGGAGGCGCAGGCTGTGGGGAGGCGAGATCGCGCCACTGCACTCCGGCGTGGGCGACAGAGTGGGGCTCCATCTCAAAATAAATAAATAAATAAATGAATAAATAAAATTAAACATAGTTAAACATAGACTTGACCATTTTTGTCTTTTTTTGAGAAACATAAATTCATGTCCTTTGCCCATTTTTAATAGGCTTTCTTGATTTGTTGTTGTTAAGTGGTGTGAGTTTCTTGTATTTATTATTCACCATTTATCACATATATGATTTGCAGACATTTTCTCCTAGTGTGGGGGTTGTCTCTTCACTCTCTCTGCTGATTGTTTCCTTTGCTGTGCAGAAACTTTTTAGTTTGATGTGATGCAATCCAATTGCTGTTTTTCTTGTGCTTTTGTAGCCTGTGCTTCTGGGGTGATAGCACTGAGGTTTCAAAAATAAAATTAAATTAAAAATAGAATTACAACATGGTCCAGCTACTCTACTTCTGAATATGTACTCAAATGATATAAATTAGTATTTCAGAGAGATGTTTGCATACCTATATTCATGTCAGCATTATTCACAATAGCCAAGATAAGGAAACAACCCAAGTGCTCATCAACAGATCAACAGATAAAGTGTGGCACATATACACAATGGAATATAGTATACAGCCTTAACAAAAAAACAAAGTTCTGTTATTTATTTATGACAAAATGAATGGAATTGGAAAACATTATGCTCAGTGAAATAAGACAGGCACAGAAAAACAAATCTAGCATGGTCAAAATTATATGTAAAACCTAAAAAAGTTGAACTCATAAAAATAGTAAATATGCCAAGTGTGGTGAATCGCGCCTGTCACTCCAGCACTTTGAGAGGATGAGGTGGTTGGATCACTTGAGTTCAGGTGTTTGAGGCCACAGTGAGCCATAGTTGTGCCACTGCACTCCAGCCTGGGCAACACAGCAAGACCCTGATTCTTTATACAAATACACAGAAAGTAGTCAGAGCTTGGAGTGTGGGGTAGTGATAGGAATACACAGGGAATGGGATGACATTTGTCAAAGGGTAAAAAATTTCTGTGAGGCAGGAAGTAGTTCTGGTGATCTGTTGCACAGAATGGTGATCAAGTTAAATGTACACTTCAAAATTGCTGAAAAAGGCAGGCATGGTGCCTCATGCCTGTAATCCCAGGACTTTGGGTGGCCATGGCAGGCAGATCACTAGAGGTCAGGAGTTCAAGACCAGCCTGGCCAACATGGTGAAACACCATCTCTATGGAAAATACAAGAACTAGCCAGGTTTGGTGGCACACACCTATAGTCACAGCTACTCAGGAAGCTGAGGCAGAAGAATCACTTGAACCTAGACAGTGGAGGTTGCAGGTATGAACCACCATGCCCAGCCTCCTACTGGTATATTTAGAAGGCTATACATATTTCCAGTATTGGATGTATGCACAGAGAAGCTCCTGAAGCTTTCACTTTTCCCTGACTTTGGGCTAAACACTGGAGTTCCTCAAAGAGTCAATCTGCAAAGTCTGGGCAGTTTTTCTTTTCTTTCTTTTCTCCTTTTCCTTTTCTTTGCTTGGAGTGTTTTCTAAAAATTTGTCACAAACAGTAGATGGCAAATAGAGTGACAGAACACAGGTTAAGTGTCCATACATGACAAAGAATACAGGATACAAAAATAGGTTTAGAGGGTTGAAAAACAAGTAAATGACCCCCAAACCTAAGCAATTGTGGAGGGCAGGAATATGTTTTCTGGATATGCTGAAGGATATCCAAAGTGTTCAGTGTTCAACAGTAAAATACAAGGCATTCAAAGGACAAAAAATGGCACCTTCAATGGGAAAATAATGAAAAGAATCTGTACTTCAGGAATCCCAGCCATGGTGTTTACTAGGCAAATATTTTAATTTACTTGACTTTAACATTCTCAAATACCTAAGAGAAGCCAGGAGAACAGTGTTTCAAGGATGGAAAATATCAATAAAGACCTACAAATTATTTTTAAAAATGAAATTCATACCCTGTAACTAGAAAGACTGAAGAGTATGCATGAGCATGCAGGAAGGATAATCAAGGAACTTGAATATGGATTGTTTATTCAGTCTAAGGAAGGTACAAGAAGAGAAAAACAAGAAAAATGAATAAAACCAAGGTAGCCGGCCGGGCGCGGTGGCTCACGCCTGTAATCCCAGCACTTTGGGAGGCCGAGGCGGGCGGATCACGAGGTCAGGAGATCGAGACCATGGTGAAACCCCGTCTCTACTAAAAATACAAAAAATTAGCCGGGCGCGGTGGCGGGCGCCTGTAGTCCCAGCTACTCGGACAGGCTGAGGCAGGAGAATGGCATGAACCCGGGAGGTGGAGCTTGCAGTGAGCCGAGACTGCGCCACTGCACTCCAGCCTGGGCGACAGAGCGAGACTCCGTCTCAAAAAAAAAAAAAAAAAAAAACCAAGGTAGCCATGGAACAACATCAAGTATATCAACATATGCATAATGGGAGCCCCACAGGAAAAGGAGACATAGAGATAAAAAGAATAATTTGAAGAAGCAATGGCTGAAACTTCCCAAATGTGCTGATAGATACAAATTTACTTATTCAAGAATCCCAGAAGAAAAAAAATACTCCAAGAAGAATAACCTCAAAGATATCTACATGGAAACACATACACTGAAATTGACAAAAGACAAATTAATAGAGAACTTCAAAAGAAGCAAGACAGAAGTAACCGATCACATGCAAGTTATCCTCAATGACATTAACAGCCAATTTCTCATTAAAATTTATGGAGGAAAGAAGTCACTGGGGTGACATATTTAGAGTGCTGAAAGAAAACATAAATCAGTCATAAACTCAATATCTGTCAAAACAAAAGTCAATTATTCAATTTATGAGTAAGGCATTTCCAAGCAAACAGAATTAAAGAGAGTACATCCTATTAGATTGGCCTTACAAAATATGATAAACAAAGTAAGGAATGTAAGAACAATACACAGTAACCCATATGCAAATAAATAAATAAATAACATCAATAAAATAATTATACCAGGAAATAGAAAAGCCAGTATCATTGTATTTGGGGTTTTCTGTGACTTTATTTTTCTACTAGATTTAAATGACAAGTGGTAAGGCACAGTATTTCACATCTGTAATCCCAACCAAGGTGGGAGGTTTGGTTGAGCCCAGGAGTTTGAGACCAGCTGGGGCAACAAAGTGTGACCCTGTCTCTACAGAAAATAAAATTAGCCAGGTATGGTGGCATGAACCTCTAGCCTCAGTTAAAAGGGAGGCAGAAGTGGGAGGATCCCTTGGGGCCAGGAGCTCGAGGCTGTAGTGAAACATGTTTAGCTTGCATGATTGAAACCATGTCCCAGTAAAGTAAAATAAAATAAAACAATAAAATAAAGAAATGACATATAATAAAACAAGAATTATATATCTGTGCTGTTAGCACATATTGAATAAGAAGCAATTTTTGACAAAAAAACATAGGAATAGAGGGACAGCAGTATGGGAAAATATTTTTATATAATGTAAACAGTTGTTATAATTCACACTATATTATTATAAATTTAAGATATTAGTTATAATTCCCTTAATGACCACTAATAAAATAACTGTTAAAATATACTAAAGAGAAATGAGACAGTCAAAATGGTACCCTAGAAAAATAATCAAATATAAAAATGAGCAGTTTTTGGAGGAACTGAATAACAACAACAACAACAATAAACTTGTAGAAAACAAGGACAAAAATAGCAAAATAAATTCTTATCAGTAATTACCTTAAATACAGATAAATTAAACTCCAGTTAAAAGTCAAAGATTGACAGAGTAACTTTTTACATGTTTTAAAAGGGATGGGAAAATTAATTCAAACACTAACCAAAATAGAGCTAGAGGTACTACACAAATATCAAGAATGTTTAATTCATCAAAAACATATTATCCTTACATATTTACCTAATAAAAGATCCTCAGGATATATGAAACAAAGACAAACAGATTTGAAGAGGTAGACAGTTCTGCAATAACAGTCAGTGATTTCAACATCCCACTTTCAACAGTGGATGAAACAACCAAACAGAAGTTCAGTAAGAAAACAAATGTCTTAAACAGCATTATAAACCAAATGAGGCCATTAGACATATACAAAACACTACACTCCACAAGTGGATTAAATATTCTTCTAAAGGGCTTATTTGTCCAGAATAGTCTTTACGGTAGGCCACAAAGCAAGTCTCATATTTAAAATTATTGAAATCACACATAATGCTTTTTCCAACCACAATGGAATAAAACTAGAGACTGCCCCCCTCTTTTTCTTTGAGACAGAGTTTTGCTCTGTCACCCAGGCTGGACTGCAGTGGCACAATCTCAGCTCACTGCAACCTCTGCCTTCCATGTTCAAGTGATTCTACTGCCTCAGCTTCCCAAGTAGCTGAGACTACAAGTGCCCACCACCACACCTGGCTAATTTTTGTAATTTTAGTGGAGATGGAGTTTCACCATATGGATCAGTCTGGTCTTGAACTCCTGACCTCAAGTGATCCATCCCCCTCAGCCTCCCAAAGTGTTGGGATTACACGCATGAGCCACTGTGACCGCCTGAGCCCCATTTTCTAAAAACTGAAAAATGTATAATATTTGGAAACCTACAATACACTTTTCAACAACCTATGGCTAACTGAAGAATCTGCAAGAAATTAAAGAATCCTTTCAGATAAATGAAAAATTAAAACATATTAAAACATCTGGGATGCAGCAAAATCAATACCGAGAAATATATAGTTGCAAACATATAGATATATAAAGAAGAAATGTAAAATTATAACATAAATTCACACACAAGGGAGTAGAAAAAGTGCAAACTAGAGGAGTACTTTTACAAAAAAATGACATAGTAAAGGAAGCTGGCATGTTTCCCCACCAACCCTAGCTTCCTCTCCCCTCAAGAACACATACAGGAAACCAAAAACCGACATACATTGCATAGGTTATCACCAGCAATAACTCAGAACTCAATTATGAGTATGAGGCAGCTCCTAGGGTGACAGAGAAGTGAAGAAACCAGGCAGATGATAAGAAAGTTTGGCTTTTATATTCATGACACTCTTCCCCTAGTCTGCTGGCAACCAAGTGTGAATAAAAAATCCTCTGTCTCATGGTTACTACACTGGATTAAATATAGTTGAGGTGAATAACACAAGCCACTTTTGACTTCTTGGCAGGAAACCTGTTCCTGTCTTAACCCACAGGAAGCCTGAAAGAAGAATTCCTGAGGACAACCAGGGACAATGCAGAAAGGCAGGACTACCACCTCCAGCCTTGATATCTCAGCCGTAGGAGATGTCAAACCAGAGTGCCTGTGCAGCAGTACCATGAGGTAGGAGGTGTATTTCATAATTTCCCTAGGCACAAACTCATAGCCAGCCTTCCCCCACTGTTAGCATATCCCCTTCAGGATCTCTCTTATAGGGGACTGGCAGCAATCCTAAACTTGCTAGAGCTGAGGTAAACCGGGGCTTGAGGCGCCATCTACTGTCAAAACAAAGGAACTGACCTAGCTGAAAGCAAGCAAACAAAACCCCACAATAGGTGTGTCTAAAAAAACCTCAAGGCAAATATATTCAATAAAACACAAAATAATACAGAAAAAGAATGAACTAAATAGCTAGTCCTTCAATAAAAAGATATAGATGTATAACTACTAGAAATAATACCAAACAAGGAATCATAATCTTCCCAAATGGACAAAGCACTAAACAATTGACCAGTGCTAACTAATGTGATGGCTATCAGTAAGTTCTCTAATCAAGAATTCAAAATGGTGATTTTCAGGAAACTCAGATCTCTAAAATGGCATAAAAGGAACTAATAAACTTCTGAGAGAAATTTTTAAAAATGAAATAATTAAAAAATTAAAAAATCCTGGAACTGAGAAACACATTGGCTGAAGGAAAAATTCAAGAGACTTTCACCAGCAAAGCAGATCAAACAATAAAAAATCAGTGAGCTCTAAAACAGGTTATTAGGGCCAGGTATGGTGGCTCACTCCTGTAACCCCAGCACTTTGGGAGGTTGAGGTGGGTGGATCACTTGCAGTCGGGAGTTCAAGACCAGCCTGGACAACATGGTGAAACCACGTCTCTACTAAGAATACAAAAATTTAGCTTGGCATAGTGGTGAACACCTGTAATTCCAGCTAGGTATTAGATCTCCTATAGAATCGGTAATCTCATCTCATTTGCTAGAAGCACAATTTAGATAAAATATAAAATGGATATAAATCAGTGAGTTTTATATTACTATATTGCCTTATTCATGAGTAAATTTTGTCAGGGTTATAAAATCTGCTTGCCTTTATCTATATTTTTAGCATATAGATTAACTGTGTGTGATAGATTTCTACCTCTGGATATTAGTACCAAGTTAATTTTCAATATCACTTACAAGGGTGCTATCCAAATTGGCTAAGAGATAAATGAGCACTATTGTGAATTATATACACCTAAAAATCCTAGAAATAGACAATCAAGTTCACATGACTCATAAAAATGTTTGGTAAAGGAGATTAGTTTAAAATAGTTTATTGCACACAGCCACATATTACAAGTTATTGTTATTATTAACTGCAATAATACATTTGTGGGCCAGGCATGGTGGCTCACGCCTGCAATCCCTGCACTTTGGGACGCCAAGGCAGGTGGATCATCTGAAGTCAGGAGACCAGACCAGCATGGCCAATATGTTGAAATCCTATGTCTACTAGAAACACAAAAGTCAGCCAGGAAAGGTGGTGCACACCTGTAATCCTAGCTACACAGGAGGTTGAGGCAGGACAGTTTTTTGATCCCAAGTGGCAGAGGTTGCAGTGAGCTGAGATCACACCACTGCAATCCAGCCTGGATGACAGAGGGTGACTCTATCAGGAAAAAAAGAAAAAGCCATGAAAAAAGGGAATACATTTTATTTATATACTTATTGTATTTCCTAATGTACTAATTGAGCTGTGATATACTCACTGGACATTTAAGATTTTATAAAGATTTTTATGGCAATAGGACATTTCTGCAGTTTATTAAAAATGTATTTGAATAGAACATAAATGGAAAGTGGTTTTATAACCAAGTCTTCATTAAGCTATGTTCCTAGGAAACTTAGGTGGTTCAGTTTTGATTTTGGTGGAAAATCAAGTCTTGTCTGAAATATCAAATATGTTTAAGAACGATTTCCATAGAATCAGATATAACCAGGTAGCATTAAGAACTAAAGTTGATCATGGGGGCAATACTTATAAAGCCCTCTTGGAAAAACCAACCTGGTAATTGCATACAGAGTTCCTAGCCTACAAGATAAGAAAGGTCACTCTGGGCAAGCTCTGGAACCTCACAATATTTGAAGACTTTGAGAGGAGTGGAATTCAACCAAATCAGGTTCTGAGAGGGAAGTCTGGTGGCAAGTTCCTGGCTTGGCTTCTAGTCCCAAGGCTTCAAAAAATATAATCTGATACTAGTTACAGAAATTTTCAAAAATGAAACTGGAAAGGCCTCTGTGGGCAGGATGGTGCGTCATGCTTGTAATCACAGCACTCTCACAGGCTGAGGTGGGAGAAGCACTTCAGCCCAGGAATTCATGACTAGCCTAGACAACATGGTGCAACCCCCATATCCAGATACAAACAAACAAAAAAACAACAAAAAAAATCCAGCCATGATGGTGTGCTCCTATGGTCTCAGTTACTCAGGAGGCTGAGGTGGGAGGACCACTTGAGCCCAGGAGGTTGAGAATGCAGTGAGCCAGACACTGTCTTTAATTTAGAGTGTATAATGAATAAATGAAGAAATAAAGAAAGGAGTTTGTGGTCAATGACCATTCTTATTGCACTTAGGTAAATAATGCAAAAACTAGTAAGGCTGGACTGATTTTCTGAACAAGAGTGAAGAGAAGTACCACAGAGAGAATTTTGTTTCAATAGAAAATTAGAGGACACCTGCATGAGATGTTTTACAAATTTTATTAGTCTACATTTTTCAGTTCTTGTTTTATTCAATATATAGCTACAACTCTCTAAACTAAAATTTCAACATTGTGTCCCCCTTTTCATGGTTTAGCATCACTGAAAACTGAAACAGCCCAATTTTCCCCAAACCTTGTAAGCTGAAGCTGGATAACTAGGTATCAACATTTTAAAAAATCATCTTCATGCCGTTAATACCTTGTGTAGTCTCAGCAAGAGGGCTGTTTAAAATCCAGGAAGTGGGCCCTTGTCAAAATAATGTATTTGCTGATGACTTCATCTTGGGCTTCCCAGGCTCTGGCTTTACAGGTAATGTTTGTTATAAACCACCAAGTCGAGGTATTTTCTCATAGCAATCCTAGAGGGCAAAGATGATAAAATGTATTCTATTATTCATTAAAAAGCATAATTTTCCTATGAAAATTAAGGAATAAGGTTTTAGCTCTTGTTATATAAAGACTTTTCACCATTTACTCTAACTTGCTGAAACACAGTCCCTATTCCAAGGTTGATGAATTGTATCTTACATTGTATCTTACAGATTATACCTCTGTTTCCCACTCCTTTAAACCATTATGACAGAATGCCTCATGGAGATAATTGGGGTTAAAAACTCCCAGGTCAGATTATCATAGACAGTTTGTCTTTTTTTTTTTTTTTTTTTTTTTTTTAATAGGGACTCACTTTATCACCCAGGCAAAAATGCAATGGAGAAAACACGCTCACTGCAGCCTGGTCCTTGTGGCCACAAGTGATCCTCCCTCCTCAGTTCCAAAGCAATTTTTTGTCTGTTTTACAGGGACAAGATTTCTCCATGTTACCAAAGCTTGTCTCAACCTCCTGAGCTAAAGAGATATGCTTGCCTCAGCCTCCCTAAATGCTGGGATTAAAGACCTGAACCATCACATCTTGACAGACACTATTTCTTAAGATGCCACTGTGAAGATAGACAAGACTAGGTAGTTTTATCTTTTCATTTAATCCTCACAGTACTACATTATAGGTGAAGTTTTGAAAACGTAACTTCATAACATAAATAACTTACTTGAAAATCAAAGTTAGTAACTTCTCCTTTAAAATTATTTGCAGCTTTTCCCTTTAAACACCGATGATCTTGTCAACATATTCTTATGAAAATGCTTCCTCTTTACAGATTACTCTATTAATTATAAGAATTATGGATTATAAAACTTCTAGAACTTCATATATTCCATTTCTGTAAGTTGTATGTTCAGGAAAGTTAGTTGCTTTAATTATTTGGTACTTATTCTTTATGTTTTTAACATTAGATAATTTCTCAAATCTTTAAGCCATCCCCTATAAGAAATTTTATGCTGTTGTTTTATACATTTAACTTTCCAAAAAGCACAAGATTTAAAGTATTCCTATTCATATCTCCAATGATATCTGGTAGTCTCAGCATGATGACCCATGCTTGTAATCCGAGCATTTTGAGAGGCAGAAGAGGGTGGATCAGGATTTTCAGAGAAGCCTGGCCAACATAGTCAAATGCTTTCTGAACTAAAAATACAAAATTTCAGCTAGCTGTGGTGGCACACACCTTTAATGCCAGTTACTCGGGATGCTGACAAAGGAGAATAACTTGAACCCGAAGGTGGAGGTTGCAGTGAGTCAAGATCCAGTTACTGCACCACAGCTTAGGCAATAAAGCAAAACTGTCTTAAATAAAATTGATAAATTCCAACCCTCCTAGATTATTCCAATTTGTAGAAATATATTGCTAAAACATTGCTTAGAGCAACCATTGTCAAATATTTGAAGACCATATTAATGTGAGTACCTCCCAAAACTAAACAGTCATTTTTCACTATGTAAACTAGGACCATATAATTTCATTAAGCTATGTTCCTAGGAAACTTAGGTGGTTCAGTTTTGATTTTGGTGGAAAATGTATTTTCATTACCATTGTCTGGCTTCAGTCACAGAATGCTTCAAGAATAATATTCTGGATGTTTTAACCTCCAGTATCAAACATATCTAATTGTCTCCTTTGACCTTTACTATTCCTCTGAAGGATAAACATTTTAGGGTGAGGCAGACAGTTTTGTAGTCCTTCTGAAAACTTCTGAAACCTGAATTCTTGGTTCGACCACCTCGGTACCTAGAAGTGAAGGGAGCCACCTTGCAAGAGAACAACCTTGCAAGATGAAAGTGAGCCACGTTGCCTGGTCGCGGCTGATGAGATTTTTCTTTAAAAAAACAAACAAACATAGCCTAATTAGTAAACTTGTTCAGCTTCCAACAGAGACTTCACATATGCCTACTTTTATATCTACTTGTGTGCAAAGTAACAAAGTCAATTTTCTATAAGCAACGCAATTTACTCTCCTACTAAATTTGCTTTTGAGCATGTGTAGCAATAAAGTCAGGCATTTCACATTCCATCTATAAATGTATTCTGCTAACTGTACTACAGACATTACACCCAAAAGGATAGTTTTCAAATAGCATTAAAGATCCTGAAATTACTTTGAAAAAAAATTCCTTTTCATCTGAATACCTCAAAAAATTCTTGGAGCAAGTTAGTATCTTCCATTTCACATAAAACTAGCTTATTTCTGGTGGTGATAGGTAATAATGCAGAAACAACATTTTTATTTTCAATATGCAAGCAAGGTTTCATATGCAAGAACTATTATTTTTAATATCCGATTCAGTCTCCTTTTTCCAATCCGATTTCCCCAACACATTTTCTCGAAGCCCTGTTACTCAAGCTACCATATGTTTCATGATGATCACGGTGCACCTATCCACTAAAGGTAGATACGTGCATTCTTTTCTGCCACCATGCTCATGCCCACTGGAATAGAAATCACCACAGCTCCTTGAGTACCTCTCCCAACTTCTGTCATATCTGTCTCATGTATTGTTATAATCATGGCGACTACTTCCACTGAAAGTCATCCGAGGACCTGGTACAGTTGGTGCACTACAAGAGGTCCCTGCAGGGTTGATAAAATAATAGAACTTATGTTGAACTACATTTAAACATTGTTACTGATATCACTAAACCATGAATCAGTTAAAGTACTATTTGGAGATATCTGCTTTCTTCTGCCTCTGTTGACAGGATATTAATTGTGACTGCAATATTCAAAATGTTTTATTTAAAGCAAGTGTCAGATTAGTATTTTGAAGCTTAAGAAAGTTTATTCTAAAATAAAGGCTGAGTCATCTTTTCTATAAATGAATTGAAGTTCTAATCTTCATATAAATTCCTATGCTTTAAACATGTTTTTTTTCCTTTGAAATTTTTCTTACAATTTTATTAAAACGATGATCTGGTCTATTAAATGTAATTCTAAAATTTACAAATCATGCCTAGACTCTTACTATAACTCTGATATGCATCCCTGTAAGAACTTGCACAGGGACGTTCTGAATGATCTCTACCACGGCCATCATGATCACTATATTAACTAAATAAATAAATAAAAACTTTGTTAGTGTCAGAGTGAACAATTTAAGATATACATTGGACAAAATCAGAAAATGTTATAGTACCCGTATCCTCTAAAGGAATGTTCATCACGACGAGAACCACCATAATCACGTCATGCATAGTCTTTACATGGTGGAGTATAATCCCTGGTGTCTCAGGAACTTCGACGATTTCTGCTTGCATTAGTTAAAGCAAAAAATTTTAAATGATCACCTTCTAGTATCCAAAACATAGCCTGTTTACAACTAAAGAAAAAAAGAGCCAGACATCTAAACAGACATTTCTCCAAATACAATATATGCAAATACCACAAAACACGTGGAACTGATACTCATAATAGGGATTCAGAAAACGCATTTCTAAGCCAAAATGTGATACCATACTTCCCACGTACTGGAATGCCTATAAATTGTAACAAGCTGGAAATACCAAGTCTTTGAGAGGATGTAGGTAAATTGGAACCCTGATACAGTGCTTGTTGGAATGGAAAATGATGCAGCTACTATGGAGACGTGGTGGGTCCTCAAGAAAACAAACATAATTATCATATGATCGAGCAGCTCCACACATATATAGCCACAATTGAGTAAGTTTACTCAAACTAATATTTGTGCCTAGAAATACTGCGGTGGAAACAACCCAAACAAAATAATGGGTTAACAGCCTGTATAAGGAGTGAAGTGCGATGACGTAAATGAATCTTGAGGACATCCCCCAGAAAGAAAAGAGACAAAAAAGTTGTGTAGTGTTTGAGCCCATTACAAAGAAATGCCCATAACAGGTAAGTTCCTAAACAGAACACAGATTGGTGTTTCCTGCTGGCTGTGGGAAGGGCGAAAATGAAAGGGACTGCTTAACTGGTAGTGGAGTTGTAGTTTGGAGTCATGAAAATGTTTTTTTCTTTTTACTAAATAGAGGTGGTTGTTACACAAAACAGAATGTATTAAATGCCATTTAATTGTTCACCCCAAAATGTTTAATTTTGTTATGTGCATTTCATCACCACAACAAAAATCAACTACTTTTTCAATTTTCCTTTACCTATCTTTAGTTGCATAAACATCATCTCTTGTTGAGATACTGTTATTTCTCCAGGAGGAGGATGGCTCTCCGTGTGAAGGACCTGCATAGTTCTCTCTTCCACGTGAAATGGGACCTTTAATTTAACATGATTACATATTACGTAAAGTGCAGAAAATTTGAAAAACTATCTTTTCTTCTCTAAAACAACTTAAAAAATTATTTCTCCAATGACTCCCCTTCTCTTTCCCTGAGTTACCAGACATTCATGACACCTTCAGTAAAGCTTACAGCTTTGCATAATCTCTTGGCTTCTACAAGGCCAGTTCTTCCAAAACACAGTTTAAGCTAAACATTAATTCTCAGGTTAACAGTTCATTTTTAACTGTACATAACTAGTTAGTTATTATTTTCCTTTTCATATGAATTACTGATGACTATTAATGACAATGTGTAAAACCATCAAAATTTACGCTGATTTTTAAGTTTACATGTATTGTCCTATCTCAGCTAAAGAAACTAAATTTACCCATCTTGTTCAATCCATCTCACACACACAAGTACTGCAACCTACGAACTACTGAATGTGAAATTTGTACATAAAAGTTCTCCTTTTTTTTTTTTTTTTTT
>NW_026652300.1:3653241-3654882 GCF_009828535.3 Hylobates moloch | reverse complement strand
TAGTAGAGACGGGGTTTCACCGTGGTCTCGATCTCCTGACCTCGTGATCTGCCCGCCTTGACCTCCCAAAGTGCTGGGATTACAAGCGTGAGCCACCATGCCCGGCCAAAATTTCTCCTTTATCTCTAAGTGGTTGGCTTTATCTTAAATGAGGACAAATTATAATATGCTACTCAAAATTTTCTAATGATGGCTAAGATTTATTTTACATGGAATAAGAAATACTGGTAAGAGAGTCATTACATCATTGTGTCTCATTCAAAATAGAACAGTTTTTCCTTTAATGTACCTTTCACATGCTATTTCTGACAGATCAGTCTCTCACCTATGATGTGTTCACTGGCTAATCTTTAAGTGGAAATGGGCTAGCTTAAGTATTGTGAACTCATTTACTACCTGACTTCACCAATCCTCTAATATGAAATGTAAAATTGAAAACGGAAGGATTCCATTTCCTCCATATTACGATGCAGTCCTTAGTAAGAAACGTAGTTTGTTCTGCTTAAACTTCTTTGCTGAGAAGTGTTACTTTTTGTCTTGCTTTCTTCTAATCAGTCTGAATTCTTACCCTTCTTCTCAAGATTATTACTTCTATTCAATCCTACTGCTCACCTCATGTGGCTTAGTTCTAAATTCTCTCCTCAAATAATTTCAAATCCTGCACTAAGGATCCTGTGTTAATGTTTAAACATCCCTGTACAATCTTAATGATAAATATACAGCCCCCTGTATTTCACAACACTGAAATTCTGTGATATCCACTTAACTGAAAAATGTTGGACTCCTTCATGTCTACATTTCAACTCTTACTTTTCTTATAAATACTATTTAAGTCCAGTGACTGTTTCTGCTAAATGTTCTTGTAGTATCCTCAAAGAACCAGTAAGAATGCCTTGCCCATATACATTACCGAGGTCACAGAAACTGGGTGGCCAGGCACAATGGCTCACCTTTGTATCCAGTGTGGAAGGCTGAGGCAGGCAGACTTCTTGAGCGTAGGGCTTTAATGTCAAATACGTAATTAGTGACATGTAGTGATATCCTGTTTCTACAAAAATATGGAAAGAAAAACTGGATAGGTGTTGTGGTGCATGCCACTAGTCGTAGCATTCAGGAGGCTGCAAGAGTAGAACTGCATGAGCTCAGAAATTTGAGGCTGTAGTGAGCCATCATCTCAGCAATTCACTCTGGCCTGGTGAGAGCAAGACTCTAACCTGACAAGGAAACCAAACATGCAATTTTTACCATAAAACACCAGGGCTGAAATACAAAAGGACCTAGGATATGGAAGGAATCATTGGATTAAAAAGCCTCCCATCAAAGAATACTGCCAGGACCTTTAAGAAAAATTAAGAGGAATTCTCTAGCAAACAAAGCATTAAATGGAATGTTTGCCTCACCGTAATCACTTCTTTGATTTGCAATTAGAAGGTCAAGTATTTCTTCACAATAATTTGAAATTCACCTAGTGAGATGGAAACTATAATAAAAGCTATCAATCAATAAATATGTCCATGTATGTGTCAATTCTAATATATTTCTCAATGTTAAATTTAAGCATTCAGGTAAATAGCTCATTTTCAGTCATTTCAGCATTTACCTTGGCCTCCCATCCTACTATTGCTTTTTTTTTTTTTTTTT
>NW_026652300.1:3651744-3653220 GCF_009828535.3 Hylobates moloch | reverse complement strand
TCTTTTTTTTTTTTTTTTTCTTAGAGACGGAGTCTTGCTCTGTTACCCAAGCTGTAGTGCAGTGGCCTGATCTGAGCTTACTGCAAGCTCCGCCTCCCGGGTTCATGCCATTCTCCTGCCTCAGCCTCCCAAGTTGCTGGGACTACAGGCACCTGCCACACCGCCTGGCTAGTGTGTGTGTGTGTGTGTGTGTGTGTGTGTGTTTAGTAGAGAAGGGTTTCACCATGTTTGCCAGGATGGTCTCGATCTCCTTATGATCTCGTGATCCACCTGCTTGGCCTCTGAAAGTGCTATGATTAGGCATGAGCCACTGTGCCCAGCCCCCACTACTGCTTCTTGCCACAGTCGAAGGAGCAGATTTTTTAGAAGGACTTCCAATTCTTGAAGATGGACCTCTTTAACTCCAAACGTTCACCTAGAAGAACTCATGTTGAGATCAAGAGTGTATCTACCCTCATCTGTGTTTCAAACAAAATCTTTTTGGTTGAGAAAAAAAATCCCTGTGTCTTAAATGGCTAAGTTTTAGATGTTTATAAATCTTCCCTACATATTGTAATCTTAAAACTGCACATTTCTCAAAACTAATAAAATTTAGCATTTGTATACAAAATTAGTGTAATTCAAGCAATAAAAGTCCATTTAGAAAATCTATAAAAATAATCAGTAATCATTATATATTGGTCTGAGAGATATGGGAGAAGTGGAGAGTGAAGAGAGAGCAGAAATCTGTCTAAACACAATCTGGATCAAGAAAAACATATAAGGAGGTCAATGATAAACAGCTGCTTGTATCATTCTGGTATGAAGAAAGAGTTGTCAAAACATATCATTAAACTAAACCAAATTCCACTCAAAGAAACTCAAATATTTACAGAATCAAAAAGTGACACCTTAGAAAAATACATTATCTGGGCCGAGCGTGGTGGTTCATGCCTGTAATCCCAGCACTTTGGGAGGCTGAGGTGAACAAGTCACTTGATCCCAGAAGTTTGAGACCAGTTTTGACACTATGGCAAGATCTCATCTCTATAAAAAATGCAAAAAATAAGCTGTATGTGATGATCCATGCCTTCACTGTGGGAGGCTGAGGTGGGAGGATCACAGAATCCAGAAAGGTTGAGCTGCTGAGGAAACTGAGGTGGGAAAATCACTTGAGCCGGGGCAGGTTGAGTCTGCAGTGAGCCATGATCATGCCACATGACTCCAACCTGGGCCACAAGGCAAGACTCTGTCTCTATTTAAAAACAAAACCAAAGCAAACAATAACAACAACAAACTGTGAGAGATTTTCAAAGCTGATTTTCCACAGCAATTTCCTTCCCCAGCCTCTTCCTTCCAGGCATTTTCTTTGTGTACTGCTTGACCTGACTGCCAGGTGGCTCTGGCTAGTATATTTCCCTTCCACAAAGGCCTCTTGGGAGTTGCTTTCTCACCCCAAGAAAGCTATGAGGTGGGCTAAAGAATCTGAGCTAATAA
>NW_026652300.1:3638292-3651734 GCF_009828535.3 Hylobates moloch | reverse complement strand
AGTCTTGCTCTGTTACCCAAGCTGTAGTGCAGTGGCCTGATCTGAGCTTACTGCAAGCTCCGCCTCCCGGGTTCATGCCATTCTCCTGCCTCAGCCTCCCAAGTTGCTGGGACTACAGGCACCTGCCACACCGCCTGGCTAGTGTGTGTGTGTGTGTGTGTGTGTGTGTGTGTTTAGTAGAGAAGGGTTTCACCATGTTTGCCAGGATGGTCTCGATCTCCTTATGATCTCGTGATCCACCTGCTTGGCCTCTGAAAGTGCTATGATTAGGCATGAGCCACTGTGCCCAGCCCCCACTACTGCTTCTTGCCACAGTCGAAGGAGCAGATTTTTTAGAAGGACTTCCAATTCTTGAAGATGGACCTCTTTAACTCCAAACGTTCACCTAGAAGAACTCATGTTGAGATCAAGAGTGTATCTACCCTCATCTGTGTTTCAAACAAAATCTTTTTGGTTGAGAAAAAAAATCCCTGTGTCTTAAATGGCTAAGTTTTAGATGTTTATAAATCTTCCCTACATATTGTAATCTTAAAACTGCACATTTCTCAAAACTAATAAAATTTAGCATTTGTATACAAAATTAGTGTAATTCAAGCAATAAAAGTCCATTTAGAAAATCTATAAAAATAATCAGTAATCATTATATATTGGTCTGAGAGATATGGGAGAAGTGGAGAGTGAAGAGAGAGCAGAAATCTGTCTAAACACAATCTGGATCAAGAAAAACATATAAGGAGGTCAATGATAAACAGCTGCTTGTATCATTCTGGTATGAAGAAAGAGTTGTCAAAACATATCATTAAACTAAACCAAATTCCACTCAAAGAAACTCAAATATTTACAGAATCAAAAAGTGACACCTTAGAAAAATACATTATCTGGGCCGAGCGTGGTGGTTCATGCCTGTAATCCCAGCACTTTGGGAGGCTGAGGTGAACAAGTCACTTGATCCCAGAAGTTTGAGACCAGTTTTGACACTATGGCAAGATCTCATCTCTATAAAAAATGCAAAAAATAAGCTGTATGTGATGATCCATGCCTTCACTGTGGGAGGCTGAGGTGGGAGGATCACAGAATCCAGAAAGGTTGAGCTGCTGAGGAACTGAGGTGGGAAAATCACTTGAGCCGGGGCAGGTTGAGTCTGCAGTGAGCCATGATCATGCCACATGACTCCAACCTGGGCCACAAGGCAAGACTCTGTCTCTATTTAAAAACAAAACCAAAGCAAACAATAACAACAACAAACTGTGAGAGATTTTCAAAGCTGATTTTCCACAGCAATTTCCTTCCCCAGCCTCTTCCTTCCAGGCATTTTCTTTGTGTACTGCTTGACCTGACTGCCAGGTGGCTCTGGCTAGTATATTTCCCTTCCACAAAGGCCTCTTGGGAGTTGCTTTCTCACCCCAAGAAAGCTATGAGGTGGGCTAAAGAATCTGAGCTAATAATCTTCAAGAGAATTTCAGAGAGTTCAAATCATACAACCTTTATTATTATTACTATTATTATTATTATTATTATTTGAGACAGAGTCGTGTTCTGTTGCACAGGCTGGAGTGCAGTGACAGAATCTCGGTTCAATGCAACCTCCACCTCCCGGGTTCAAGTGATCCTCCTGCCTCAGCCTCCCCAGTAGCTGGGACTACAGACTTGTGCTGCCAGGCCGAGATAATTATTGTATCTTTAGTAGAGACAGGGTTTTGCCATGACAACCACAATTCTTTGAGATAAACTCCATATTTTTCCCACATGCATCAAAAGCCGCACCTAGAACTTAGTCTTCTTCACTGTTGCCATGAAGCCATGGAGTGGGTGATGATGGACAGTTAAAATACCACATACTGGCTGGGTGCGGTGTCTCACACCTGTCATCCCAGCACTTTGGGAGGCCAAGGCAGGTGGATCTTGAGGTCAGGGATCAAGACCATCCTGGCTAACACGGTGAAACCCTGTCTGTACTAAAAATACAAAAAATTAGCCAGGTGTGGTGGCAGGAGACTGTAGTCTCAGCTACTCTGGCGGCTGAGGCAGGAGAATGGCAAGAATCTGGGCGGTGGAGCTTGCAGTGAGCCGAGATCGTACCACTGCATGATTTCTGGGAGAGAGCAAGACTCTGCCCCAAACAAACAAACAAACAAAAAACAAGTAAAATACATTATCTGTAAAATTTGTTACCATAGTGTAGAATTCTTGCAGTTCCCTTATGAAATAGTAATTTTCAGCTTAGGCTATGCCCAACTTTAATAATCTTTAAGAATTTCATATTAAATAATGAAAATATTTTTGATATATCTCCAAAAAATGTAGGTGTATTCCAATTCCTGGGTTGTGTCACAGGTAACAACAAGGACATTCTCTTACATGGCAGAGTATTATTAAACTTCACCCTGAAGATCAGTTGTGACCAAAAAAGACACATAGCTCTGTCTCTTAGAATGGAACATATATTGCCATTTCAATCTGAGAAAACATCTCCAATGAATTACATATCTACTTCTTCAAACTCCAAATGAAATACTAGGTTTTTGAAGGTTTGTTAATAGATAATACAATTTAACCCATAGGTGTATTTTTAACACATGGTTTGCTTTTGTTTTCTTAAGTAAAAATTAACCCCTCATTCCTATCATGTAAATGTTTCATCAATACCATTTTCAGTGATGCATCCTCCAGCAAAGAAAGTTACATACTTACTTGTGAAGCAATGGTTTTTAGATTTTTCCTGAGTTACAGACTATTTGGAGAAAGTAGAGTTGTACATTCCTTAAATGGAAGATACTCTATGGCAGGCCAATATCCAAATTCTTAATATGAAATGAAAAATAAAATAGATTTGCACAGATGTTTGCACATGTACACACAGAAAAACAAATATAGTTAAATTGTGTCTGGAGTTGGTTCTTTGAGGTGGGTTCTTTGTCTCGCTGACTTCAAGAATGAAGCCATGGACTTTTGCAGTGTTACGGCTCTTAAAGGTGGCACAGACCCAAAGTGTGAGCAGAAGCAAGATTTACTGTGAAGAGCAAAAGAACCAAGTTTCCTCAGTGTGGAAGTGGACCTGAGCAGTTGCTGCTGGCAGCTGGAGTGGCCAGCTTTTATTCCTTTATTTGTCCCTGCCCAGGTCCTACTGATTGGTCCATTTTACAGAGGCATTAGGACCCATGAGGCAAGGGTCAGGATAGATAGATGGGTGAGTCTCGCTTGTGTGATGTGACTTTGAGAGTTCCTATCATGGGCCAGGCGTGGTGGCTCAAGCCTGTAATCCTAGCACTTTGGGAAGCCAAGGTGGGCAGATCACAAGGTCAGGAGTTTGAGACCATCCTGGCCAACATAATGAAATGCTGTCTCTACTACAAATACAAAAAAAAATTAGCAGGGCTTGGTGGTGGGTGCCTGTAGTCCCAGCTACTCAGGAGGCTAAGGCAGGAGAATGGTGTGAACCTGGGAGGCTGAGGCAGGAGAACGGTGTGAACCTGGGAGGCGGAGCTTCCAGTGAGCCGAGATGGTGCCACTGCACTCCAGCCTGGGGGACAGAGCCAGACTCTGTCTCAAAAAAAAAAAAAAAAAGGTTCCTATCATGGCTACAGGGTTGACCAACATTTTGTTGGGACCCTGGAGCTGAATGGCTTTCCTCTCTGTCCACCCTTGTCTCAGCCCAGAAGTACAGGAAAAGTGGAAGCTGGTTCCAGGCTAACCAACATTCCCAACTCCAAAGAGTCAGGGGTTGTTAGAGAGCCCTTTCCCAGACAGCCTGAAGCCATGTCTTTAGTCTAGCTGCTGCAGTAGTTGCTTTTAACTGGCCAACAGGTGCCTGGTGTTTAGCCCATGAATTCTAAGGAAAAATAGGACAGAATAGCAAGTGAAAGGAGTCCAGTGGTACTCACCACATGGCAAAGTCCCTTCGTGGTAACCAATATGTGTCTGGAGTTGTTTCCTTCCAGGGTGTTCTTGATCTTGCTGACTTCAAGAATGAAGCCACAGACCACTGCAGTGAGTATTACAGCTCTTAAATGTAGCATGGACTCAGAGAGTGAGGAGCAGCCAGATTTGTTGCAAAGAGTGAAAGAACAAAGCTTCCAGGGTGTGGGAAGTGGACCTGAGTAGGTTACCGCTGCTGGCTGGGGTTGGCAGGTTTTATTCCCTTATTTGTTCTCCCCCACATCCTACTGATTGGTCCATTTTACAGACAACCGATTGGTCCATTTTACAGAGCACTGATTGGTCCATTTCACAGAATGCTAATTAGTCCATTTTACAGAGTGCTGATTCGTCCATTTTACAAATCTCAAGATAGTCACAGAGCGCTAATTGGTGCGTTTTTAGAGTTCTGATTGGCACATTTTTCAAACATCTAGCTAGCCATAGAATGTGATTGGTGTGTTTTACAATGTTAGCTACAGAGTGCTGATTGGTGTATTTTACAATCCTTTTTTTTTTTTAATTTTAGGATGGAGTCTTGCTCTGTTGCCCAGGCTGGAGTGCAGTGGCATGATCTCAGCTCACTGCAAGCTCCAACTCCTTGGTTCACACCATTCTCCTGCCTCAGCTTCCCAAGTAGCTGGGATTATGGGACTACAGGACTACTGGCACCTGCCACCATGCCTGGCTAATTTTTTGTATTTTTAGTTGAGACAGGGTTTCACCATGTTAGCTAGCATGGTCTTGATCTCTTGACTTTGGGATCTACCTGCCTCGGCGTCCCAAAGTGCTGGGATTACAGGCATGAGCCACTGTCCATGGCCAGTACAATCCTCTTGTAAGTCAGAAAAGTTCTCCATGTCCCCACCCAACCCAGAAGTCCATCTGGCTCCACCTCTCAAAATCAGTCCTAAAATACTGAATTACAGACATTCCATCTAAACACATAGTTTTCAAATAGCATTAAAAATTATGAAGTTACTTTGAAAAAATTCCTTTTCATTGGAATACCTCAAAAATTCATGGAAGAAGTGACTATCTATGTATCCCCCCTAATCCAATCTAGTTCTTAAAGCAGTAAATTTATTATATGCAAGCAGGAATTTCTATGCAAGAATTATTATTTTAAATATCCACTTCAATCCCCTCTTTCAGATGGACTTTCCCCAACACCTCCTCTAGAAGCCCTGTATCTTGAGCTAAAATGTGCTTCACAAATAGGATGGTACACCCTATTCATCAAAGGTGGATATATTCTTTCCTTTCTTCCACAAGGCTCACGACCGCTGGAACAGAAATCATCATGGCTCCTTGAAACTCTCTAGACTTCTCCATATCTGTCTCGTGTATTGTTATAATCATGGCAACTCCTTCCATAGTAAGTAATCCGAAGCCCTCGTGCAGGTGGTGCACCATAAGAAGAACCTGGAGGGTGGATAAAATAACAGAATATATGTTGAAATATATTTCAACATTTTTACTGTTATCACTAAAGCATGAATCAGTTAAAGTACTATTTGGAAATATCTGCTTTCCTCTTCCTTTGTTGTCAGGAATCCCAGCTCTGTGACTGGCACCCTACCTCCTGCATCTGCCTGTCTACATGGACCTGCTCCTCAATGGCCCCTGTGTGTGGCTACCACACCCAGGGGCCTCTTCAGGGAGCACAGCAGGAATGGTGGCCCCGGCAGCCCGGCACCCTGGGGACCCCACAAGTCCAACCAGGTGGGCAAGCAACCGCCAGCCTGAGGCCCAGCTTGGGGTTGAACCTAGCCTCAGCCCCTGGGGAACCCTCAGTCTGTAGAGCCCTGCCTGTTGTGGAAAGGGTAGTTGCACAAAGGCCTCAGGCCCTGACACAGGGGCCCAAGCAGACTGCGCTGGCTCTGAGGCCACTGGACCTTCTTTCCCAATGGTCTTGGGTCTCAGATCCCTTGGCACTCAACTGTCCTGACTGCCCTCATTTACAGATGGGGAAACTGAGGCTTGGCAATGGGAAGGGGTCAGCCAAGAATCCAATGGCCCTAGAATGGCTTTGCCTCCCTTTCCACCCACAGCCCTGGCCTGTATGCCCGTGAAAAGGAGGACCATGATGATATCCACCTGAAGGAGTTGAGTCTGAGCAAGGAGGGGCTAGACTCAGAGGACACTGTCTAGGACAACCTGGCAGTCTCAGAGGCTAAGTAGGAAGAGGAGGAGGTGATGGCTCTCCCTCAGAGGGTCTGGGTGCACCCCCACTCCAGAGATGAGCCTACCTTTGCTTTCTGCACTCTGTGAGCTCTGTGGGACTAGCCCAGAGTGGGTCAGCACCCCATACCCCTAGACTTTACAGCCCCTTCTGGGCCCCCATTTTCTGAGAGGACGAGGCTCTGCTACCCTCTTGCAAGATCCAGAGACATTTTCCCAGACTCCTCAGTCCCTCACCACCGGCTCCAGAACTGGAGCATATCAGGGCCATAGAGAACCTGAGGCCCAGGGAGGGGACAATATTTGTTCCCACAGGTGCCAAGTGGGGCAGGAGAGGTACATGCACTAGGTCATCTGAGATGTCTGTTTGTTATTGTTGTTGTTGTTTCTTTGGTTTCTTTTTTACCCTAGGATCAGAAATGTCAGCAGCCCAGGACATCCAGTGCCTCGGTCTTGGAGGAGACCATCGAAGAGAGCTCACCTCTCCTCAGCAGAACCACCAAAGTAGGTCAAGCTGCCAAGCCTACCATCTTCTCCCTTCTCCAAGACTCATACCCAAAAGGCCAATCCCACATGCCAGCCACAGAAAGACCAGGCCCAGGCCTGGCTTTTGTCTGCTATTCTTGCCATTGCCTGGTACTCAGAAAAACCCCATGATATAAGGGTTGGAGGTTGGGTTGGTGGATTGAGTGTTGGGGGAATGGAGGGTGGGCTTTGCCTCAGCCGCTGCAGTGCCTGTGTCTCTCTCCACCCTCTGCTCTTGACAGGACAGAGTCCCTAAACTGCTCCATAGAGAAGAGGTCTGTCTGTCTGCCTGCCTGCTTTCTGGGCTCAGATCTTAGGTTTCCCCAAGTGGAGGTTGAAATGAGTCACAGGATAGACATTTGGAGACCTAACTGGGCTCTGGGAGAGGCTCGGGTGGGTGGGGAGGAGACTTATTGGGAGACATGGGACCTGAAACATCTTCTACCCCCCAGTAACAGTGTGAAGAAGTACCAGCCAGAGTTGCCCATCTCCAAGATTGAACAGCAGCCATCGAGGTATGATCTGGCTCACCTCTGCTGCCAGGTCCCTCCTCCACACTGACACCATTCCCTCATCCAACCAATGGCCTCCCTCCAATCAATGCTGCATAACTCAACCAAAACCCTATCCAACCAATACTTCTCCATCAAATCAGTGTCCCTCTGCCAAACCAATTCTCCCCCATCTAATCAATGTCTCTCCATGTCATCAATGCCCCTCTGTTCAATCAAGGCTACTCCATCCAAACCATAATCTCCCTTCCTATCAGTGATGCTACACCCAATTAATGTTCCTTTATACAACCAATGCTCCTGCAACCAATACTCCACCAATTATTCAGTGTTCCTCCATGTAATCAATGCCTCCTATCGGAACAATATTCCATCATCCAATCGATGCTCCTCCATCCAATCAATGCCCTTTCATCTTACCAGTGCTGCTATATCCAGCCAGTACTCCTCTGGTCAACCAATGCCCCTTTATCCAACCAGTATTCCTTAATCCAATTAATGCCCCTCCATCCAATCAAGATTTCTCCATCCATTCAATACTACTACATACAAGCAATGCCTCTGCATCCAATCAATGCCCCTTCATCCAAACAATGTCCCTCCCAACCAATAATTCTCCTCCATCCGTCAATGCTTCTCCATCAGACAAATAACCCTCCATCCAACCAATACTCAACTATCCAATTAATGGCTCTCCATGTAACCAGTGACCCTCCATTAAATCAATCAGTGCCTCTCCATCCAATCATTGCTCCTTCATTCAACCAATACTCCTACATTCAAACCATGTCCCAGCAGCCAATCAATATTTCTTCATCCATCAACTCTCTTCAGTCCAACTAAAACACCTTCATCCAATCAGTACCCCTATTCATTCAGTGCTCCTCCATTCAATCAATTCCCCTCCACCCAAACACTATTCCTCCAGGCAACAAAACAACTTTATCCAGTCAATGCCCCACTATCCAACAATGCCTTGCCATCCAATCAATAGCTTTCTATCAATTTTCCTCCATCCAGCCATTATGCCTCCATCTAAAAAAAAAAAAAAATAGTTTCACCCAATCAATGCCTCTGCTTCCAATCAGTCCCCTTCTATTCAACCAATACTTCTTTGTCTAATCAGGTCATCTGCATGTAACCAGTATCCTTCCATCCAACAAATACTCCTCTACTAAATCAGTGCCCCTTCACTCATCCAATGCCCCTCCATCCACCCAGTACTCACTTATCCAATAAGCACTTCTCTATCTTACCAGTTTCCTTCATTCAATCATTTCACTTCTATGCAATTAATGGACCTACATTCATAAATTACTCCTTCACCCAATCAACAATCTTCCATTCAACCAATATGTCCAATTTCAATTAATCTCCTTTCAACCAACCAATATTTCTCCATCCAATCACTACTTCTCCATCCAATCAATGTTCCTCCATTCAACCAACACCGTTCTATCAAGCCAATGTTTCTCCATCCAATTAATGCCTCTCCATCCAACCAGTAATCCTCCATCCTATCAATGCTTCTGCATCCTATCAATATTCCTCCATCCAACCAATAATTTCCATCCAATCAATACTCCTTGCATCATTCACTCCTCCTCCATCCAGGCAATACCTTTGCATCCTACCATGCCCCTCCATCCAACCAATACTCCTTCATCTAATCAATCTTGTTCCATGCAATCAATGCCCCTTCATTGAACAAGTATGGCTCTATCCAACCAATACTACTTCATTTAATCAATGCTCCTCCATCTAACAAATACTCCCTCATATAATCAGTACCCCTCCATCGAAGTAATACTTTTTCACCTATCAACACCTTTCTATACCACCAGTACTCCTCCATCTAATCAATCCCCCCCATCCAACCAATACTTCATAATTTAACCACTGTCCCTCCATCCATTCAGTGCCTCTTCATCAAAACCACAGTCTCCCAGCTTTACCCCATGAGCAGCACAGAGGCAGACCCACATCTGTCCTGTGCACCATCATCTCCCTGGTGCTCTTCAGGATAGGGAAGTGTCTCATAATTCTATCCAATCAAGGAAGAAGGCACATCTTTTCAGTGAACCCCACTCTAGGGCTGCATTAGGAAAGCACTGCCATGGAAAATACAAAGATAAAATAGAGGGTTGCCCAGTGTGTCCCTCCAATGTGTCCACAGTGATCATCCACTGAGGTAACCCTTATGCTTTACCTCCTCTTCACCTGTCCAGATCCCCAAGTTAGCCTGTCAGGCCTCCACAGAGCTGTCCAGCATGGCTGTGGCTGGTACCAAGAGTTAGTGGGAGACTGGTGAGGTGCAGGCTCAGCCTGTGGCCAAGACACCATCCCGCAATGTCAGGTCCCTTCCAGGGGCAAGGCTGCGCTGCAGAGCCAGCACCTGGGAGTTTTGCAGCAGGTCAGGTTTCCTTGTTAGGGCAAGCATGGTACTGTCCAGCATGAACGTGGGTAGACAGAACACTGAGAAATTGAAGTAGGGTTGGGTTCACCCTTGCTGGTGTTGAACACTGTGTTGGCCAAGTGAAGGTGAATGGCACCTTTATTCCTTTCCATTCCTCTTCCACTGGGATCACACAGAAAGGTTAGGTAGGCAGGTCCCAGGACCCCTGGCCAGGTAAGGCAAAGCAAGAGAGAAGGGCCCAGGGCTTCTACTCACAGAGAGCCCATGTCTGCATTTGTGACATATCCTACTGCTGCCCCCAGGATAATGTGGCTGGAGACATAAGCAAGAAAATCCTCTGAGAGCAGAAGGGAGTCTCCAAGACCTCATCACCAATTAAGGAATAGCCTAAATGTGGTTGGGGCAAGCAGGGTGGGTGCAGCAGGGGAGGGCAAACAGGATTTGTCCTCAGTGCATCTGGGATGGCTTCCCAGAGGTGGAGGCAGCATCATCCCCTTTCTGCTGTTCTCACCTTCACTCTTGGTCTCCTTCCCCAACAGAGCACCCCATCTGGGAAGAGGTATATGTTTGTGGCCACCGGACATGGGAAGAATGAGAAGATGCTTGTGGAAGGGGCCCAGAACCCTAGGCCTCCCATGTCGGTGAGCCCCCAGCAACCCACAGAGCAGGATGAGGTGCACACACATGCACTGTGCTGAGAACTTCGCAGGCTGGAGGGGGCATGGAGCACTGTTGCAGGCTGCAAGCATGAGCCCCAAGTTGGCCAGAACCCAGATCAGCTTGGTCTTCCAGCCCTGCGCAGATGCCGCCTCACTCACCTGACACAAGATTAAAAGTCTGGTCATTTCACCAGAGTCAGCCTGGCTCAGCCACTGCTCCAGCAGGAAAGCTCAAGGATCCCATCTGGGTCTCCCCAAAAGCCCCAGCAGGGCTCACAAGTAAAGTGAGGGGCAGCCTGGCCACCAAAGGGCTAGCATTTATGGAAGGGGATGGTGTGGAGCTAGAGTTTCCTGCCCATCTATGTGCTGGGGGTCCACAGAGGGGCAGGAACTCAGGTCCTACTCCCTGTCCCAGCCGAGGGCCACTGGGGTCCTAATGCCCTCCCCATCCTATGCTGCAGACAGAGCAGTGCCACTTCTGCCATTGTTAGACACACATTTATTAGTGACCTGGGCCCGGGGCTCCATTTCCAGAGCCCATCATCACACCTCAGGGTAGGGCAGGCAGCCTCCTACTATATTTCCCTGCTAAACCTGACTTTCAAGTGGCTGCAGCAGAGGCTTTTTCTGGCACTTCTGTGTCCCACTCCTGAGGTTGTCGATCCCAACCAGAGCCTGGCTGACTGCCAACTGGGCCCCCCCACCGTCCCTTCTCAGCTGCGCTTGTCCAACCTCTTCTCACAGGGCTGGGATAGGGGGCTCCATCCTCATCCACTTTTCAAAGCCTGGGCATGGCCAATGCTGAGACCCTTTCTCTCATACCAGCCAGCTCCTGGAGTCCTGGTCGAGGCTGGCCTCACTCCTAGGGGACAGGGAAATGCAGAAGGTCCTGAGTGGGGTGAGGTGCACACCTCCATCATCTTCTTACAGACTGCTTTCCTCAAGAGCTTCTGCAGACACAGGTTGTCCAACTCTGGCTTGGACAGCTGGGCGGTGGGAGTCTAGGTGTTCCCTGGAGGCTCAGGCCACACACCACAGGTGTCATCGATGCAGACAAGATGAGCATTGCTGTGTCCTGGGGTGGGAGGGACAGGAGTAAGGCCAGTCTTCCTCCCTCCTGAGGTGGGAAGACTGTATATCCATTAGTCCAGGCAGGACCTGGGGCCAGGACTGTGGAAACCTGACTGTTCTGCTTCCTGAGCTCCCAGAATCTGCCTGGGGTGTCCTGAGCTCCCAAGCCTTGGGGGCTTTGGGGTGGCCCCACAACCACCCTCATGTAGAAATGAGGTCACAGGGTCTGATTGCCTCCAGGGATGGGGCTACAAGCTGCCTCTGAGGCTCTGTCCTCCATGTTACCCTGGCACAAAGCAGGTCCCAAGTACACAGCCTGAGTCATGCCTCATGCCATGTGAGCCAGGCTGGGGGATGCAGGTGAGCCCCAAGTGAAAGGCATGCCCCTGGCCAGCTGCTGGCCACTCCAAGGGCTGGAAGAGCAGCTGGCCACACACATGTGAGGGTTGCTCCATCATCGCCAGCCTGACCACAGTTACGTCCACTGCAAGCCAGTGGTGAGACCTGGGGCTGCTGCGGATGGGGTCTGGCTCTGCCAAGGCAAGAACAGAGCTGCTGGAGGGGTGGGGTTGCAAGGAGGCTGTCTGGGACTTGCTGTCAGCTGCCAGCCTCCTCTGGATGCCAGGACTTCAGGAACCACAAAGAACACAGTTCTAGCTCCTGGGTTGGACAGGCTGCTTGGCAGGCAAGCCACCTTCCCTCCACCTGGAGTCAGGTCTCCAGCCAGAGGCCCAGACCTAGTGCACAAGTGCTCACACTGAGAAGCAGGCCTCTGAGGCAGGGCATCATGTGCCATGGTGGAGAAAGAGTATGGGCAGGGCAGGGAGGCCAGCAGAGAGAGGCACAGGAAGCAGGCTCTGTGGGCTTGCAGGAAGCAGGTCTGTGGCCCCTCCCTGGACCACAGCCTAATGCCTCCTGCACCCCATGCTTATGTTCCAGGTTCCTGGGTCTGCAAGTCCAGCCATATGGCACCCTCCATGTATCCAGGGGAGATTCTGGCCAGAAACCTGCCCTCCTGTCCTGGCTAAGGAGCTGTCTTAGCCTGTTGCCAGTATGGCCTACCCTAGCCTCTTTGACACCCCCCACTGCCACCTTCTTTTGCTCCTGGACCCTTTTGCCTCCCTGCCCTTCCATTCTCTGACCCCGACGGCTCTGCTTCTCATTACTTGGGGGAGGAAAGAAACTCCTGGTCATTTGCCAAATGGATATACCCCTGGAGAAGCCAAGTGCTTTCTAGGAAGGTAGGATGTTGAGGCACAGCGTTTGCAGAGAGGGCGGGTCACCCCCCAGATCTGAGGGGACACTACAGGCAAAGGGCTGACAATGGCCATGCAGGATGCTCAATGCTGCCTCCTCCCTGCACTCTGCTTGCCACCCCTCATTCCCCCATTTTGTGTAATAAAGCTCCTTGTTTATTCCCGTGTGCTGGCTGTCTTGTACTCACTAAGGGGGCAGGGCAGCCCAGCATGGAAAGGCTGGGCCAGTGGACAACCCATTCCCACACCGCACAGCATACTGTGGCCTCTAGGTTCAGCCAGTCTGTCCTGTCTCATGGCCTTTGCAGTGTAAGACTCCAGCACATAAGCTCTGTGGTGGCCTAAGTCAGGGCACACACAAAGGTGGGGTCCAGGCTTCCTTTTCCAGAATGTCTTTGATTTCCTACCCCCAGCATGACTAGCTGGCAAGATCCACCTTTGGATCTACCCATCACCCCCCAGAATGTGCTCAGTGAAGGTTTTATAAACAGACAAATGAGTGGGTGGGTGGGTGGGTGGATTGATGGATGGATGCATGGATGGATGGATGGATGGGTGGATGGATGGATGGATGTGTAGGTGAGTGGTCGAATGAATGGATGAATAGATGAATGGATGGATGAGTAGATGGATAGGTGGGTGAATGGATGGGTAGGTGGGTGAGTGGATGAATGGGTGGGTGAGTGGAGGGATGGGTGAGTGGATGAATACGGGGATAGATGAATGGATAGAGGGATGTATGGGTGAATGGGTAAGTGGGTAATTGGATGGATTGATAGATGGATGGATGAGTGGGCAAATAGGTAAGTGAATGGATGGGTGGGTGGGAGGATGGCTGGCTGGATGGCTGGATGCATTGGTGGGTGAGTGGATGAATGGGTGGGTGAGTGGAGGGATGGGTGAG